>NC_134483.1:505720149-505977649 GCF_040206685.1 Ascaphus truei
AGGAGACGTCAGGATAAACATTGTTCATGCAAGAGTTCGGCAATAAGGAGATAGGAGAAACCCGCTTCAGCTTAGGAGCGCGGGGTTGGCCTTTGCGCGAGCGACGACCATGGCCCATGGTGCTGGTCACAGGAGATGGTAGGCAGACCAGAATAGCACACCGTCTTGCTGCACGGGTGCACCAGTGCTACAGCGCAAAAGTCCTGAGCGGGCAAGGGAATCCACTGTTTCAGCGCAGGAACCAGGACACGGCCTCTCTATATTAGGGAAAGAGTAGGCCCCAGGAACCAGGAAGCTGTAGATACAGGGAAACCTCCGCTTCAGTGCAGGAATCCAGGAGACTGCAGAACGCAGGGACGAACCACTACTTAGTGCAGGAATCCAGGAGGCTGAAGGACGCAGGAACGAATCTCTGCTTCAGCACAGGGGAACAAGCGGCTTGAAGGGAGCTGAAGGATGCAGGACGTAACCTGGAATCAGCATTAGAGAACAAACGGCTTGAAGGAAGCTGAAGGACGCAGGGCGTGACCTGGTATCAGCAAAGGGGAACAAGCGAGAGCTTGTGGCAAAACAGTTGACATCCAGAAAGGACTATGCTCGGCAAGGAGCATTATGGGCAAGCAATACTTAAAGGCCAGCGGGCCAATCCCCGGCGGGGGTGTGAAGGTACTGCCCCTAATGAGTGAATGCAAGTATAGTTTGCAATGAAAGGCTGCACAGCTGCAGTAGATACCAGAGGGAGTGTGTATTGCTTTGAGTGAATCCAGGCTGCAGCAAACCTCAGGAAAGCTGTTCCAGAACTGCACCGGTCTGCAAGGTAAGGTAACCAGTAAACCGTGGAGCGGATTCCTTACAGTACCCCCCCCTTCACGCGAGACCTCCGGGCGAACATGAGCACTCATAGAGTTGGAGGCCCGGGAATTGTTGCTGAACCGTCTAGGATTGGGGCTAGAGTCGTACTCCAGAGACTCATGATTAGTCCTTAGTGTACCCCCACCCCCCGGTGAGAACTTTGGCCAGACAGGACCATCCATGGGCCTTGGGGACATTGAGTTGTTCCTAAAATTCTTTAGGTAGAAAGGGCATCCGTAAACGAGCAGTTCTTTGGTGAGTACAGTTCTAGGATATAAGATTGATGGAGGAAACATCCTTGGTACATGGCTTGCCTCGCAAAATGTCTTGGAAATCCAGGGCTGTGAAGAACCAGAGAGTTCCAGAGCAAAAACGGTAGAAGAACCCCCACTGAAAGACCAGTCCTTAATAAAGAAACCTGAATCTAGGATCCGTCGGCCCTGATAGTTGATCGAATACACCAGGAGAAACTTTGTAACAGAAAAAGTCTTGGCTGACCACTGCATGTTGGAATTTGCGAGGAATTTTTCCTCTAGAAGGCTCCCAGGTAATGGTTAGTAAGGGTATAGGCTGGTTAGAAGCATCTCCCGGTATTGGTATGGAAGGTGACAAGGCAAGCAGTAAACCAGGCATAGGGACCGAAATCTTGGGATACGTACAGAGTATTTCCAACTGAGAGGAAATAACAGGGGCAACCGAAAATTCCGAGGGACAAAACCATGGTTTAGCAGGAGCAGAGAAGCAAACAACAGTAGAGCTCTCCAATACTGGGAAATCGTCATTGGGAGATAATATTGTCAGTGAATCAGGAATAGTCCTTGGGATCTTCAAATCAGTAGCTTGAGAAAAAGGCAGAGCCAGGGTAGTTGTGGGAGGGAAGCTAACATCAGAAGCTGAAGTCTGTACCTCAGTGACAGGGCCCTGAGAATCAACAAGCAGCAAGTATGAACTATGAAAACTCTTAATGACATGCACCTTAGGAGTACAAAGAGTCTTCTCTAAAACTGCAATGGCCCTAACCACAGGGGTACCTAACCTGACAAAAACATGATTTGGTGTGTTTTCTAGTGCAAAATCTCTGATCACAGGACTCCTAACCGATAGTGAGGGTATCTGGGTTTGATTAGGGAAAAAATCAGATGTATTGATAAGTGACATAGAAACACTTACTGAGATTCTAAATTTGCTGGACATGTGAGAAAAAATACCCTTTAAGACAGGAGTTTTCATTTCTTCCCAGAGTAACCCCATGTTTGCTGGGACATATTTAGACACAGTACTGAGGGACTGGGTTTCAGCAACGGCAGTACAGCTAAATAGCTCAGATTTAAACCCCAGGACTTGTAATATATGCATGGTGACCTCAGACAGTACTAAGGAAGTGACCACAGATATGCTGATCCCTGGAGAATTAGCCTGGACAGAGAAATCAGGGGGACCCCCAATCAGGATACTCCTTGTAGGAAGAGCTTCAGAATCAGAAGGAGAATCATTACCTCTCAGAGTCTCAAAACTAGAAAGACACAATTCAGCGAAAAGGGAAACAGTGTGCAAGCTTTTTACTAATCTATATGAAAAAGCGTCACTTTTGGGAGAAAACCGTGCGTCAGCAAACATTCCTGGGAACATAATATGAACCCCAGGAGGGACATACAGACTACTGTATGCTTTTAACCCTAAGCTTAAAGAGGAGGAGAACTCAGACAGTACACGGGGGTGAATCATAACTGTACTGGTCTCTGAAGTAGGTATTTGGTAAGGAATGTCTGGGAAACCAGAAATTACTGCAGACTCCATAATGTGGGAACTATGCGCTGAAGCAGGGATCACCGCTATGTGGGCAACAGGCTGGTTCAGCAAAACACCCGGGAGAAGGAACTCTGCGAGCAAGCTTAGGGAAAAACCTGACTCCTGAATACATTTATCAGGAACCAGAACTTTAGCCGAAGTCTCCGGAGACGAAACTGCGGAAACTTGAGCTGAAGCAGGGGATTTATAGCAAAGAATATCTAGGAACTCCGTACGGTTATGGGAATCCCTCAATGCAACCTCTGCTGTCTGACTTGTGGACTCATTCTCTGAGGCTAAAACGAAGGCATTAACTTGGAGGCAGCAAGAATTTACAGGGGTTAATGCAGACAGTGCCTGAGAGTAAAACACAGGAAATTTTTTCTCTGTATTAGGAGAGACAAGGGATCTCTCCTCTGGAGCTAGGGGCGTGACCGTGGCTGGCAGAGAACAGGGAATTATCAAAGGAGACTCAGAGAGCTGCCCCTCAGGGGTTAATACAGAAATGACCCTGGGAACAGAACTTAGGGATTCTTTCACTGACGGGGAAAGTACACAGGACTGCCTAGCAGAGGTTAAAGCTGGAAAACCCTCAAGACCTAGAGAGAGGGATTCAAAGCTAGAAATAGGAGAACTAAGGGACATATTCTCTGATATTCTAACCTTAGTGTTGGTTAGCGAAACACATGTATACTCCAGGGGAGCTTCACAGACCTGATTGGCAGGGGTTAATGTAGACGTATCATTGGAGTCAAGGAACCCGGGCATACAATCAGGGCTAGGAACCATGGCAGTTACAACGTTAGGAGAAATTGCTAATGGGTCCGTTTGATCATCTCCCGGAGAGGAAGATACGTCACCCGGTTTAGCGACAGGACTGGCAGCAGAGGGGAACTGCCAAATGGCGGCGTAGGCAGCCAGGAGGCGATCCTGTTTTAACAGGCGAACGTCCAATACCGAGGAAAGTAAATGCAGCGTACCCTGAGCGAGAGCCACCATGACGAAAGGGTCCGGGAGTACTACGTGAATGTCCAATGACAAAGCCAGGCCATTGAGTGTCCTACAGGCGTTGGCCCGTTTCACAGAATTCACCTTATCCCAGGGAGAAGGGGAATCAGGGGAGAGGACACAAGTGGCAAAATACTGTTTTAAGTCTCTGAGGCAGGAAGCCTTACTAATGAGATCATTACGGCATTTCTTTTGCAAAGGAGTTAAACCATCAAACATACATGGATCCTCCATTAGGGTAGGATATCGCACAGATACCAGTCTTGATACTGGGACTGGTCCATAGGTCGGGACAGGATTTCAGAAAAAAATGTACCAACCCTTACCTCAGCGGGGTCCGAGTTTGTGGGGCCGAGCATACTGTCAGGGTTCTGCTCACCACAAACCAGGGTCGGACCGCGAGGCTGAGGTGGGGTTGTAAAAGCACCGACCTGAGACCGCGCAGGCTGATCCGGATTGCGCAGTTCGTAGTCATATGTCGCAGGATCAGGATTGGAGAAGACAGCGTCGTCGTTGTACAAGCCAGGGTCAGAACAGGAGACGTCAGGATAAACATTGTTCATGCAAGAGTTCGGCAATAAGGAGATAGGAGAAACCCGCTTCAGCTTAGGAGCGCGGGGTTGGCCTTTGCGCGAGCGACGACCATGGCCCATGGTGCTGGTCACAGGAGATGGTAGGCAGACCAGAATAGCACACCGTCTTGCTGCACGGGTGCACCAGTGCTACAGCGCAAAAGTCCTGAGCGGGCAAGGGAATCCACTGTTTCAGCGCAGGAACCAGGACACGGCCTCTCTATATTAGGGAAAGAGTAGGCCCCAGGAACCAGAAAGCTGTAGATACAGGGAAACCTCCGCTTCAGTGCAGGAATCCAGGAGACTGCAGAACGCAGGGACGAACCACTACTTAGTGCAGGAATCCAGGAGGCTGAAGGACGCAGGAACGAATCTCTGCTTCAGCACAGGGGAACAAGCGGCTTGAAGGGAGCTGAAGGATGCAGGACGTAACCTGGAATCAGCATTAGAGAACAAACGGCTTGAAGGAAGCTGAAGGACGCAGGGCGTGACCTGGTATCAGCAAAGGGGAACAAGCGAGAGCTTGTGGCAAAACAGTTGACATCCAGAAAGGACTATGCTCGGCAAGGAGCATTATGGGCAAGCAATACTTAAAGGCCAGCGGGCCAATCCCCGGCGGGGGTGTGAAGGTACTGCCCCTAATGAGTGAATGCAAGTATAGTTTGCAATGAAAGGCTGCACAGCTGCAGTAGATACCAGAGGGAGTGTGTATTGCTTTGAGTGAATCTAGGCTGCAGCAAACCTCAGGAAAGCTGTTCCAGAACTGCACCGGTCTGCAAGGTAAGGTAACCAGTAAACCGTGGAGCGGATTCCTTACACACACACACTGACTGACACACACACACACACACACTGACTGACACACATATACACACACACACACACACACACACACACACACACACACACACACACACACACACACACACACACACACACACACACACACACTGATTGACACTCATACACAGAAGGAATTCACACTAGTGCAAATAGCTAATACAGGGGATGTGTGCCGAGCACGCGCGTTATAAGTCAAATTTATTTGCGTTTTGTCAATTAAATTGTATTTTGATTTTGAATTAAAACATCCCCAACACAAATACAATTTCTGTGACAAAAGTCAAAGAAGTTTCACTTACTATGCGCGTGCACAGCACACACAGCTTTTTAGTTTTTTGCTTTTCTTTAAGTGAAGGTGTTAAAAAAGCATACGTAAATATTGTGATATGGAATTTTTGTATGACCCAGTGATTTAGAACGGCGCTAAACAAACAGTGCTAGTGATTAAAGTGATAAATACACATATAAGGTGAAATGTAAGGTGTAACAGAAACAGATTCTCAACCTTCCTACGGAGAATATGTACAGATTCCCCTCGGATAATGTAGACACAGGTGTTGGAAGGGAGCGATGGTATCAGGAACACCCCAAAAATAGAAAATCCAAAAAATATTGTGCAGTATAATGGCATAAAATATTAAATACAGTGAAGGTCTTTGCTCTATAAAATGCCTACTTACAACAGGTAAGTGGTATAATCAGCATTGAAGAGGTCAACAGGTACGTGATTCGCCACAGTTGCAGGAACCCAAAAGACTTGAGATGCAGGGGAGATCTCACTCGGGTAGGGGTACCAAGGAAAAACAAGGGGAGACCATAGTGTAGATCGAAGAATTAAATTTTATAAGTTAAAAAACAGTGTAGGAAATGTACTCACAATAAGTACATAGTATATGTACACGTAGCGTTTTCTTGAGGCAGTTGAGCGCTGGTAGATGGACCTTCTGCTGCTGCACTTCCAAGTGATCCTCGCCGGATCGCGGTGGATGGCGTGTGACGTCACAACTGGTACGGGTGTGACGACTTCCGGTATGGCACACACGGAAGCAGGCAGCAGGGAGAAGCAGCAAACTCGGCACCTTCAGTTTCTCAACAGTTGTGCAGGCTGCAGACGGCTCAAAGATGGCTCTACGCATTTCGCTGTGTTAACCACAGCTTCCTCAGGACAAGTGATACCCCCAATGGGTTCACAGTTTATATAGTATGTGTAATCAATCAATTAAAAATGGCTAAATTTAACACAGGTCCTCCTTCTTAAAGGTACATGACTCTGCGGTCAAAATCAACCTCACTATAATAAAATGATTAAGATAATAATAGACCCTCAGGTCAAAGACAATACATAACATAAAATAATAACTCATGGCAAAATTGGAGAGATGGGAGAGAGAAAATGGAGAATAAAGATCAATCAATATACATGAAATAAACATCAAAAATCGATGCAATATGTCAAGGGATGGGGGGGGGAGGGGGTGGGGAGGGGTGGGATGTGTGGGGTGGGAGGGGCGGTGGACCAACAGAATGGGAGAGGAGAGGGAATGAATTTGAATACAATTGAATTCTTCGATCTACACTATGGTCTCCCCTTGTTTTTCCTTGGTACCCCTATCCGAGTGAGATCTCCCCTGCATCACCAGTCGTTTGGGTTCCTGCAACTGCGGCGTATCACGTACCTTTTGACCTGTTCAATGCTGATTATACCACTTACCTGTTGTAAGTAGGCATTTTATAGAGCAAAGACCTTCTCTGTATTTAATATTTTATGCCATTATACTGCACAATATTTTTTGTATTTTCTATTTTTGGGGTGTTCCTGATACCAACGCTCCCTTCCAACACCTGTGTCGACATGGAATTTTTGTATGTCATGACAAAGATTCAATAAAATTCAGTTATAAAATTTGTGTGTGTGCCGATCATGCGCATTTTAAGTGAAACGTCTTTGTCTTTTGTCACTGTTTTGTCACAGAAATTGTATTTGTCATGGTGATGTTTTTAATTAAAAATAGAAACACAATTTTAGAGCCAAAACGCAAAGAAGTTTAACTTGGAAGGCGTAGTTTAGCTATTTGCACTTCTATATTTATAGTAACTGAATTCCTTGTGTGTGTGTGTGTGTGTGTGTGTGTCAGTCAGTAAATGTGTGTGTGTCAGTGTGAGTGTGTGTGTGTATGTGTGTCAGTCAGTGTGTGTGTCTCTGTGTGTGTGTCTCTCTCTGTCTCTCTCTGTGTGGTGTGTGTATGTCTCTCTCTGTGTCCTGACCCCCCTCTCTCATGATTCCCCCCACCCCTGGCGTAGCTGCGGACACGGGGGCTCTGTCGGAGTCTCCCCCTCGGCGGAGCTACGGACACGACTGTGTGTGTCCTGCTGCAGCCAGCCCCCGGCGGAGGCAGTGTTCGGCGGCTCACTGGGGGGCGCATCACTCGGGCGCCTTCGCCATTGCGATAGTTGTAATTTAAGTTTAGGCGACGTCGCTGGCTACAAGGCCAGTGACGTCACAAAAGGGGGAGGGCAGAGGCACAGAGAAGCTCCTGATTGGCCGCAAGGGGAGACCGTTGCCGAAAAAATTAAATATGAGTGACTACCAGTTTTTCGGTAGCACTGTCGCTTCGTCGCTTTGTCGCCATCACATGCACTATATGCGCCGACAACAGCGACAATGCATTTGTTTTGACGCGATGGTCGCTTCGCCGTTGCCGGCACTATAAGCGCAGCCTTAGGACACCTTATGGCTACAGTATACAGTACATAGCTACAGAACTACTAGCACTTATATAATGAGTTGCATGTTCTATTAACATATTTGATGGGAGGTCTCTGAAATGCAATCTGGACCCATCACAGCGACCAGTATTTTAAAACTTGTGAAAATATACTAGCATCAGAATCTGACCCAGTGAGGAGTTTAATAAAACAAATATATTTGATAATTTTAGCCAAAGATTATGAACAGTTTTATGAATAATTCTAGTTTCTGAGAACATTAAAGCAGCAGTCCAAGCTACCGTTTAAAAAACAATTCCCTTTAATATGGGCGTCAATACAATCCACACAATGATAAGTAATTAGCTAAGTTGCAGATCGATCCATTCTCCTGTGATCGATCGAGGCAGATTCGGCTGTCACTGTAACAGAAGAGGACCAAAGATGCAAAGTTCTGTGAGGAAGACTATATGACCAGGCAGTCACTAGATACAATTGGTGCACTGCTAGAGAGAGGGCAGGGCTCAGAAAGGGGTGTGCCAGAGCCTGTTTCAGAAGAGGAAGGGGATGTGACTTTGTAAATAATTGTTACAGAAACAAAATGCTTGTTACATTATAATACATAAAAAATGTAATTCAGAATTGTTTAAAAAAAAATATGCGACAAGTATTTTCTCATAGTACAGAACTGATTTATTAAAAAAAAAACACACACAAACACACACATTTAAGGATATTGCTTGGTCTGCAGCTTTAAGGCACCTATTTACCAAGCAGAGCTATACCACTGATTTCTGTTTTTCTTAGGGTGATCTCATTAATCTTTAAGAGGACGAGTGTGCTGAGAAAAAGGATGACTCTCAAAAGAAGGATGGATTCAGAACTAGGGTTTGCTTTTAGGATTATACACAAGAAGATAATCCGATAGATATTGATTTTCTGCCAGCAGACAGCGTTGAGCAGTGGACTCAATATTTAAATAGATTAGAATTCTTCTTTGAAGGCAAGCACAAGTCAAATACTCTGTTGTTTGGGTTCCTGTCAGAACTATTGAATCGTCAATGCGTGTATGAAAAATCTCTCTCCTCTGCAAACAGTAAAACCATTATATGGTCAGTAGCCATACCTACAATAGGATTTAGCTTTGCAATTACATATTGATGAAAGCATGTGACCTTCACTCTGTATTGGAAAGGCCATAAAAAAGAGAAGTTAATAACGTGTAACAGGGTAAAGCGAGAGCAAAAATGTCAATGTCTAGAAATGTGTTAATAAAGTATGAGATTCAATGTTCTTTTCAATATGTCAGCCAGCATGTCTTTACAGAAAAATAAGTCATTTATCTTAAAAAGCCATGAAGACTTTTCCTACAATTACCATAAGAGTAGCTAATAAATTGTGCGTTATGCTAATAATCACAAAGCTGTTTGATTTATTTCTCTGAGTAGTATTGCTTTTGATAAAGCTAATGTTAGAGGCTAACAGAGAGGGTGATAAGAATGCTGGACAAGCGAATGAAATTCGCTCTGATTAAACACTTGCAGTATGATATGGGTTCTCACAGCAATTTCAAGTTAACAGCTGTTTCCTTGAATGGTGGGAAACCAGGGATCCAAGAGAACCATCCCCTTAGGAAGAAACTTACCAAATAGTTGTGAGCGGTGACTTGCATTTTACCTACATTGTGATGATAGGAAATGTACATACAGTATGAGGCAGTTTATCTTCAGCGGGAAAAGTTTTGTTTGACTGCAATGGCGTGAGTTGTTTGTGGCGGTAAATAAACTAAATGGTTTGAAAGCCAGGTCATTAACTGTGAATATTTTCAAGGCCAATTCACAAAACCAGGGGGGGAAAAAACATCTCAATCATTATATTTTAGGAGATCACCAGCTTATCAGCATACAGAAAGGATAACTGTTTGTATTCATGTACATACTGTACATTTGTGTCTATGTACCAGTGTGGAGATTAAAGAGAATCAGTTGCAGGGAGTCAGGGCTCCAAACAGGGGAGGAGACGCTGTGTCGGTGAGGGGGTAACCAGGCTCAATAATAAAGGTTAAGCCCACTTGGTTACCCATGTTTTGGGGTCCTAGAGTGTCAGATCTTGGAACTGGCTGTCGCACATGCATTACTGTGATTGTGTCTAAATTAAGCGACAATAAAGAATTTGGGGATTTTGCCTTTCCAGGAGTGCCAGCAAGCAGAGATTGCTAGGCTAGGAGTTTCGGGGTGGGTTTCGCGGAGAAAGTATTTCAGATTGTGGCTATGTAGCGGGGTCCCTGAGTTACGGGATACCCCAAAGATGTACCCGAGAATCAGGTGCGATTCTCGGATTCATTAAAGCCCGGTGCTCCAGTCAAAATCCTACCCTGCAGGATATCCTCGCCATAGGAAAGTAATCAGCGGGCACTGCTTGGACAAAAAACTTTGACAAAGTCCCTGTGCAGACGAAACGCGTCAGAGCGCTGAGGGGGGACTCCTTCTCCCCTTTTTTATCCATGTTTGCCGGGAACCAATAAAGGCTTTTATATTTTTTGCACAGTCCAGCCTTTTTGCCATTTTTTGTCCAAGCAGTGCCCGCTGATTACTTTCCTATGGAGAGGATATCCTGCTACTTTGTTGCTCACAAGCCTGGAGCACGCCAACTGGAACAGACCAATGAAAGAACTGAGTACGTTTATTTCTTATTCTTAAGCACCCCAGGGGAACAGCCATTTTTAGTGCGCTATTTATACATTTGAGGGGTCCCTAGCAGGTTACTTAACCTACTGGGTCAACCCTCTGTATGTTGCCAGGCTGCTCCCATACTAGGGGAGAGTCAGTAGACTCATTTGCTGTTCATCATATGTGTTAACCCCTTATGGTCTGTTATCATGTTGCTGATTTAAATGGACTTCATATACCTGGAGTGAACCTCTGCAGCACAAGGAAATTTGAAGGGGCTCTATCCTTTCATGAGTGTTTCTGTTACAAAATCCTACCCTGGAAATGTTCTTGCGACTCACCGCCATGAGTCCCTGCTTCAGCCCAGACCAGAAAGGTAAAAAGGGCATAGGGGATCAAGGTATCCCCAGAACGGAACCGGGGTCCCTAGTATAAGGGGGGATGCCCAGTTCATGCCCAAGTCACCCAGGGTGACCTGGGTATAGTGGTTAAGGGGGTACTCCAGCTATGTGATAAAGCTGTGGGGATTTTATTTGTGTGCCAAATGTTAAGTCAGGTTTCTACAGTGTGGCAGGGATAAGGCTAATAAGAGTAGAGGGTATATCTCCTTATTCTATCCTGACACCAGAAAGGGGGACTCAGATATTTTTAGCACAAGATACAGTTTAAAGGATTATATTCAATAGGTATATATGCTTGTAACCTTATGAACTGTGGGATTTCCAAGTCCCGGGTTCTGAGAGACCAGCTGACCACTAGGCGTGGTGCCACTGTGTCTGATCAGGTCCCGGACTTGAAAGCCTCAGGGATGCCAAGGTGTTAGAGCAGGCGTGGTATTGGAGTTACACTCAAGTACCCACGTCCTGGTATAACAAAGGGCTATCCGGCCACCATTTGCCCATCCCCAGACTTTGAGGAGCCTGGTACAGCCGGGGGGGGAGGGGGGCTCAATATGCTAAGAGGTAGAGGTGCCATGTTGGCACATGCCCCTTAGCAGAATTGAAATCGGTGCCCACCCGGCTTCAGAATACCGGCAAATCGGTGATAGGCTGGCAGAGAAATTCCCACATGCTGATTGGCTATAGTGTTTTGTGAATGGGACTCCAAAACCTATAAGAAACCTTGCAGCCAAGCAGGAGCTCATATTCTAAGTGCCAAACCACCAGCAACAAATTCAAGATCCCCAAAAGATGCTCTGAGAGAAATAGATGCAAGCCGGCTTCCGAGATTTCAAGGCGAGAAATCCCGCTTTTCAGGGGCCAAGTTCTGAAAACATAACGCAGTGGTCGGGGCTGGAACTGCATGCCGAGTTGAGTTCCAGGACATTTGTGAGTACCTGTCGGTCATTGGAAAGGGCTCATACAGACTTCATTTTGTAGCCATTTGGACTAGGAAAGTTTAGTTCGTTAGCCCAGATCCCCAGTAAGTGTGTTTTCTATTGCATATTGTGATCTATTGTGTGTATGTCTTTTCCTGGAATAAATTACAATTTATTTTACCTCCTTGTTTTGCTCCATCATATGATCCCGGTACAAAACGTGTAAATTGCCTGGTCTCCTGTGACAGGTGCTGGTACTGGTGACCAGTTCCCGATTGTGGATGGGGACAGGCCGACCAACTGCAGCAGAACTTCTTGGGTCTCACCAAGCATTAGCAGCTTCCCAACCCCCCATTCTTTTGCCTACCACCTCTAATGAACTAACCACCGCAGAGAAATGCCACCCGATAAACAAATGTTGATCCCAAAACCTTGCCCCTGCAAATGCCACAACCGGGGGTCCAGGTAGTGGCCAGATTTCTGTGCCAATTCATATTTCTGATGGGCGTGCTGGCATTAGCAGGGTCAGCAGCTATAACTGGCAGTGGGGAGTGTCAACATTTTTGCTTGCACAATATTTACAATGTTGACACTCCCCACTGCCAGTTATAGCTGCTGACCCAGCATCTTTAAATAGGCTCATGGTTGTAGGGAACGGCTAATCTAAAAAGTGTCCTTCATTTCACAGCAGCATATTCAAATATGCACTTTCTACACAACATTAAAATGCAATTAATTTAAAAAAGAATTTTAAAATTCAATTTAAATATCTACACACAGGTATATCCAGATCAAGGTATAAATTGATTGAAAATTACATTTACTAATGATAATAAATAGTAATTAACCAATGTATAGTTTAAATGTAGTTTGTAGTGAGTTAAACTACAACTATTGTATAGGGAATCTTAACATCACCACTCAATCTTTTATTAATACATAAATATTTGGTTGGGTCATGTATCACTTATCAAATACAAACTAGGACCATGTAAAATTAATGCAAAAATAGATTGAGGTGACTGCCGCTCCAAAAAAATGGGGAAACTCACCAGCCAAAAAGGATTAAGAACAATTTATTAAGCTACATAAAAAACGTGTACAAACTCAAAGAACACACCTCCCACGTGTCAAGGAGACCCTGCCCACTTTCTCAAGGAGAAGTGTCAGTGTATCATTCAGAACAGATATAAGTAATAATTTCTAAAGCCTATAGGTTTTAAAACAGTTACAGTAGCATAACAGCAACTTTATTTTTTATTATTTATGAAGCTTGAATGGACATGCAAATAATAATTACTAACATTGATTGATTTTAATATACCAAAGATAGCCCTCAAACAATTCTAGAGGAGAGGGTTTTGTAGGGGGGCATTTTGTAGGAGGGAGAAGGCTGTTTTAAAGGAGAGAGGGGGGAGTTCAGTCAGTTGGAGGGAGTTTAGGAGTATGGTGTTTTGGAAGATAAAAGAGGAATAAGGGAGTTTTGAAGCAGGAAGAAGGGACTTTGGAGAAAAGAAGACAGAGTTTAGGTGGAAGGAGAATGTAACACAGTAGAAGAACTATAGTGTTCAATAATCTGTGTAAGAAGGGAGTGTTTTGGATGTTTCACTTACAAACTAGAAGTCCAGGGGGCTTTAATAAGTAGTGGGATGTTTCCCACTTCTATTAAGAGTCTCCCAAACATTTGGTTAACCAGTGCCATATCCCCCATGGTCTTGCTCTAACTTTCATTATTATATCTTTCTCAATTATAATTGTCTTTGCAAAGTAAGTGTTTTCCTCGAAATTGAATACTAGACTATCTAGGAGGCCCCAATAATATGCAGTAAAAAAGTATGTCATTATTAAGGTTTTTCAATCTCTTCAAATGCCCTATTATTATGCCCCAATATGTCTAGTTATATTCATCCAACTATATACTGTATATTCATTTTGTCCAATATCTTATGATTTTCAACATGGATATTATATTCATTACACTTCAGTTATTACACTTCAAGTAGGGTTTCTTTTATGAATGCCCCCCCCCCTTTTTCCCCCCTCTGTCATTGTGGACCCCTTGATGAAGCACTGTGCCTCCCAAACGGACAGGACTGTCCTGACACAACCCAGAGAGTGCTCTGCTAACCCAGAGTTGGATCAAAGGGTCCGGCGTGTCTGCCTCCAAACTCGCACTGCAGAATTCTCGTCGCAACACTCAGAGTAGGGACTGCTCAGTCTGAATGCACCGCACACAGTGCAAGGTGCAAGAGACCAGGTGACCTGCGCTACCTTCGTGGGAAAACTTCCCACAATGCCCTATGCATTTCGTGGATCCGATCCACTTCCTCAGGGTTTTGTTTCTGATTGCAGCAGGTGAGTCCTTTAAATGGGACCAGAGCATATTTAATCGGTCTGATAATTAAATGTATATGTCCATCCTCACGTGTGAAAATGATGGCAGGGTCTGTGAATAGGCAACATACTTGCAGTCCATTCCAAGTGACACTGATAAGATCTAAGCTGACAGGTCAATGATACACATGAATAATACATTTTATGGTGGAAAAAAGTATAAAAATAGACATAAACACATCAATATGCACACACATTAATATACGGGTCATGGAAAATAGAGTTTTACAGTTTTTTTTCAGGAACACAAAAAAGCAGAGGTCTGGTCACATGAACCCTGTTTCAAGACAGAGAGCAACCACTAGTACAAGTGGAAAACTGAGAGATTTTTTAAAATTACACAGAGCATTTGTATTTGTTAGAGACTTCAGACATACATTAGCCTGTTTTATGGCTACCTACTGAGCTAGTTAACATAGCTACAAAGTAATTGATTTGCTGGAGTACAGATTATACCAAAATGTTTCTCTCCATTGCTTATGTAACGGGTGCTCCCTCTGACCTGACCCACCCAATCTCATATTGGCCCGTGTAGTCTAACCAGTCCCCCATTACAAGGCGTGTGTGGTGGTGCACCTGCAAGTAACAGGACTCTTGAGTCTCCCGCTTGGTGTTATTAGGGGATGTCATCAGGACAGGTAGCTGAGGTAGTGGGTGCGAGTCCAACTTACTTCATGTGCAGCGCCTCCACCTCATCAGGATCTGTGCTTCCGCAGGGAGATGGTCCTGGTGAGGAACTCCTTCTTGGTGCCATCCACTGTTGAGTAATCTCACACTCACACAGTGGGGTTCTTTTTCTCAAGGACATCTTTATTGAATACAGGGATGTAGCAGACTGCCCCATGCAGCTGCCGGCTCTAGCCGCACATCTCTCCGTGATGTCCCTTTGCCAGGTACGCCCTCCCGTATTGAAGTGGGATTCCCTTTCTCCTAGGGAGATCACCGCTGTGCCAGGTCCCTGGACACAGTGTGGCTATACAAACTTAATCTATCACTCTGCTACCGCTAGTTACTGCACTAGGGTCACAAAAGTGTTTCTTCCTCTTGGTACCTTCTGGTTACTATTTCTCCACCAACAACCCACTAACTGTCAGTGTTGTGCCCTTTATACTCCAGGGGGCAGGCGCATCTCTGAGGTCACTAGCCAGGGACTCAGAGCATACAGCCACTCCCTTCCTTACACAGGGCACCACACTAGGGTGTGAGGGAAAACCTCCATAACTACTGTGGGCAGGCCTGTATTTACCAGGACTTACTGCCAACAGGGAAGATGTATGCAGTCATTATTATGCATGGCTACATACTCCCCCTGGTTGATACCCACCGTCCCGGCTGGGACCTAAATTTGGTGTACCTTGCGCCAGGAAACACTGCAAAAGAACACACAAATAACATAGCAAACATCATCACACGAACATAATAATGTAAGCCCAATACACTCACTGACCAGCAGGGAGCGTTAAAGAAAACAACAGACCACTCTATTGGATACTCAATAATAATGCCGAGGATCTGGCTTCTTCACCTCTCGCCCCGCGGCATCATGTACAGTCACGCTGTATTCTCTGGGTACTCCTCACTCATTGCAGTATACTACCTTATGCATATATACACTGCGCCCTATCTTCCATACCCTCATCAGTTGAGCTACCCTCTGCTCAGCCTGTATCCCTTTTATGGCTCTCTCCTCTATCTCTCGCATTAGAGGTTCAGGGACGTAAGGGTAATCAAGCCCATGGGACTTCCTATACTTCGCCGCAATAGCCCGTTCAGCTCGACACGACCTGGTCAAGCCACCTTGCCCAGCCGCTCCGGGCAACACCCATGACAGGGGCTCATCCATTTCTACCGGATCATCCAACCCTGCGGACCCCTTAGGAATAACAAGGCCTGCCTGGATCCGATCCCAACTTACCCTTAGGGCCCTAAGGTATGACTCGTCGTCAAAGTCACCGGCAGCCCACCAGTGATCAACCACCCCCTCTCTCTCTAAAATAAAGCGGGTACGGTCGAACCATGATACATACCCCTCGTACAATGGGGCCCACCACCTAGTCTCCTTCCGTTCCTCGGAGCTAGGGTCTGTACTTTCTTCTATGGACTCCTCATCAGGCCCACCAGAAGACACCCCAGATGTACCCTCAGATCTCTCATTAACTCTTTTATACTGAGAGGTGTTTCGTACTGTGATACTAAGCCCACTAGGACAATCGCTGGATACCGACACTTGCCGGGACATACTCCCTCCTCCCTCAGACCCATCATCCGACGTACCCAAGTCCAGGCTTCCAGTCCGATCATCAGAAGGACCCCGTGACTCCCCGGACAACCCTAAGCTGGAACTGGACCCAAATAAAATAGTGACGGGTACAGGGGCTTTAACTAGGGCTTTGGGGCTAACCTTGGGTGTGGACGGGGTTTGGGGACGGGACCGAACAGTAGGTACTGACAGGGTTTCAACCTGCTCTCCAGCGATACCTGTCTTAACGTCGCCACAAAGTCCATTCTTGTCTCCTTCAGCGGGGCCTTGGGTTCTGCACTTCGAGCGCCCGTTTCCCCGGATAGTAGGGGATCGTTTTCCGCTGCTGGACCGCAGAGGCGCCACCATCTCCCACTCGGTGCCGCTCTGATCCTCCGGAACCACTTCCTCACACGCACGTGCTGCGACGCCATCTTGGGATGGATCCCCAATCGAGATCTCTTCCTCCACCATGACATCCGGCAACGCCCGTCTGCTGCGCGATCCAGTCTGGCTCTGGACTTGCTCCTCCGGCTCTTCCTCCCCTCGGTTCTGCAACAGGCACGGTGTCTTAGCACCTCGCAGGGTCGGGGTTGATCGACCCGCATCTGATCCACTAGTCACCACGGCAGTGGGACTCCGGCGATCGGGTGGTCGCGGTACGGGAGACTCTCGACTCCGCGTCTCCACACCACGAGGAAGTTCGTCTCTCCATGGCGTACCAATGGTATGACAATCACGCCTGATGACTGTCTTACTCGCCAGCCTTGCACATTCCTCGTCCGAGGATTCCACTTGGCAATTCGGCCGAGGCATCCCAGTAGGAGACCGGCGATGGGCTCCTCGGTGATCACCTCTCCGATGACTGGATTTCTCTATCGGAAGCACCAATGATGGCTCCGACTCTGCGGGACTGGCACTCTTGTTCCAGAGAGCTCCCGGCTGTTCTTCTCTTGGAATCGGGACATTCCCGGCCACTCCCACAGCCTGCACCGGTACGAATGTGGTCATTGGCCACATGTACTGCAGTCCGCAGTGGGGGCATCGGGCCTCGCTGCCCACGGCTCCGCCCGGCAATCTGCACTGCAGGCAAAGACACGCCACAGTCTCCACACCCTCCACACGGATTATCAGGAAGCCTCCTGGAGCCGAATAAGGGTGAGTGGAAATCACAGGACCTTGGTCCACTTTGTCAGCAGCTTCAGCCATCTTTACCAGCGGAGGCACTCGTCTCAGAGGTCTATACTGATCAATGGCTCTTCGCAACTGAAAGGCATGGGCTGATGTAGCAACCCTTCCTCCCATTTTCTCTGTCGACATCCGGTGTAACCGCAAACCACTCCCCCTGGTTGAAACTAGGGGGATGTCTCGTAGACTTGTAGGCTGACCCAGCACAGGTGCGGAGTGAGTCATAGTCCATGAGGGCGCGGCTCCAGCTTTCGCGCCAAACTCCTCAGCGGGGTGGAGTTTTCTGGTTGGCGCCAATCCTGGCCAACATTTAGCAGACTGCAAAGTTGCAAGACTTTTTGCAGCATGCCCACGCGGCGTCCCGGGGAAGCGGGAACCGCCATCTTGGTAAGCATTGTCCTTTCTTTCATTTAAGGCAGGGTCTGGCTGTTTGTTAATTGAGGTATAACAAAGTCCATTTCGTTCCTCCCATCGAAGCACACTGTCCTGCTCATTATTCTCAGGGGTATCATCCCGAGAACAAAAACACGACAAACACGGCGCAGCCACGGCTTTCACGCCATTCCATAACAAACTCACAAAAGTCTCTTCTGTAGCTTGTTCTTCGTCTGACCGCAATCCTGGACCTTCTGCTCTATGCAGATCCTCCATTCTCGTGGTTCTCTCTCTCCGCCATCCTGGACCTTCTGTTCTGTACAGATCCTCCATTCCGACGGTTCGCTCACCCTGCCATCCTGGACCTTCTGTTCTGTACAGATCCTCCATTCCGACGGTTCGCTCACCCTGCCATCCTGGACCTTCTGTTCTGTACAGATCCTCCATTCCGACAGGTCTCTCGTGATCGTTGAACACCGATTCTCTGTACGTGGAGCTCCGCTCTGCGGGGCAGCTACCACATCTGTACAATAAACATGCCTTGTGCACCACCTTGTGTACCTAACGTAGATCTGACTCGTGTTTGCACTACCTCAGGCTAGGCTCACTCTTTCTGTGTCTACTGTAACACGTTCCTCCAGTCTGTGCTCCTTGGTAAGTGATCTGGAATGGAGACTAGAGTACTCTGGCTCTTCCATGCAGTACTTTGGGCGTCGACCTACTTTTGGCTAGCCTAGTGCGGACCCATCCAGAATTCCTGCTCTCAGTTACCAGTTTATCCCTTAGGCGTCCCCCGCTAGCGCTACCTCAAGGCGACTAGAACAGCAATAGCCCCCGGCTCCAAACTCACTAACCCCTTACGGATCCCAAGGCGTATTTGCGGCATGCAGCTCCAGCATCTCCCTGACTACCCCTGGCTCCGTCCCACGCAGCACAAAGTGGCAGCAGACACTTCTCTCTTTCCTAATGTGTGCCTAGCAAAAGCCTGTCCTGTTGACAGGTATCTCAGCAGCGCCTCCAATTGTAACGGGTGCTCCCTCTGGCCTGACCCACCCAATCTCATATTGGCCCGTGTAGTCTAACCAGTCCCCCATTACAAGGCGTATGTGGTGGTGCACCTGCAAGTAACAGGACTCTTGAGTCTCCCGCTTGGTGTTATTAGGGGATGTCATCAGGACAGGTAGCTGAGGTAGTGGGTGCGAGTCCAACTTACTTCATGTGCAGCGCCTCCACCTCATCAGGATCTGTGCTTCCGCAGGGAGATGGTCCTGGTGAGGAACTCCTTCTTGGTGCCATCCACTGTTGAGTAATCTCACACTCACACAGTGGGGTTCTTTTTCTCAAGGACATCTTTATTGAATACAGGGATGATGCAGACTGCCCCATGCAGCTGCCGGCTCTAGCCGCACATCTCTCCGTGATGTCCCTTTGCCAGGTACACCCTCTCGTATTGAAGTGGGATTCCCTTTCTCCTAGGGAGATCACCGCTGTGCCAGGTCCCTGGACACAGTGTGGCGTATACAAACTTAATCTATCACTCTGCTACCGCTAGTTACTGCACTAGGGTCACAAAAGTGTTTCTTCCTCTTGGTACCTTCTGGTTACTATTTCTCCACCAACAACCCACTAACTGTCAGTGTTGTGCCCTTTATACTCCAGGGGGCAGGCGCATCTCTGAGGTCACTAGCCAGGGACTCAGAGCATACAGCCACTCCCTTCCTTACACAGGGCACCACACTAGGGTGTGAGGGAAAACCTCCATAACTACTGTGGGCAGGCCTGTATTTACCAGGACTTACTGCCAACAGGGAAGATGTATGCAGTCATTATTATGCATGGCTACACTTAGGTCATGAGCCACCTGAGATCAGCTGCAGGAAGAATGCTCATGATATTAACCCTATAAAAGCCAGCGAGCCTAGGAATTTCATATCCTTTTGAACACTTTGAACTTTTTTTCATTTGGTATTTGTTGTATACTCATTTTATTCTTGGACATTTCTTTTTTTCTTTTTGTGTTACTTAAACACAGACTTAGCACTTTGTCCCAGTTGCACTATTTATTGATACACTGCACAGTTGGACTTATGACTGATATGTTCTATAAGCATCTGCATTGTCTGTAGTTTTACACAGTAGTCATTATAGATTTGACCTTTTTTTTGTACACAGTGATATTCACTTAGCGCCCCTTGATATCTCTACCACACGATTTTAATGGTTGTTCGTCAATAAAGATGAAATATTTCAACACTCGCTCTGGGACTTCATGTGTGGCGTTTTTCAAGTTTGCCTTCCTGCACAGAGTGTGATGTCATCACGTTTTTCTGTCGAAAGAAGAATGTAATTCCGCATAACGATATCCTAGAATGGATACCGTACGCTACGTTATTTAAATCATACCTAACTGTGGCATTAGTCTGGCAAAAGTCCTATTTTAGTGTCTAGATGTCAGTAATGCCAAGATTTAAAAAAAAAAAATGTAGCATTATCTCAATATATATTGCATATAATATATGCTAATGAGCTCAAACACGGGTGTTATTTTTGCAAAGCTGGAAAATAACATCCGGTCCTGTTTTGAGTAACAATACTTGCCCCGATATAATGGAGCTTAGTAAATCTAGGCCTTATTCCCACTCATCGGCAAGTCATTTTATCTCTGTAAGGGGCACAAGCATCAAGTGCCGGTATGGGTTATCGCACCCATCACCACATTAACTCCCATTGACTTAAATGGGAGTTAACGGCAGAACAGGTATGATAACCCATACTGGCCCTGTATACATGTGCCCCCTCCCACCTCCCACCCTCCCACCCTCCCCGAAGCATCATTCTCAGGGTTTCACAGGAGACACACACAGTACAGTAGAACACAAGGTGTATCTTGGCAGATATACTGTAGGTTAACTAAGTTTTACCTTAGTAATATATTGACAATGAATTGTAACATAACATGAGTATAATAGAGCTCACCTGATTCTATAAAGAACAAATAGTACTGATCCAGCACTACTGCACTAAAAGCCCCATTAAGGTCAATAGGGCTTTCTCCGAGTTCTGCACTATTTGCACTTTACAGAGTAAGGTCTACAGACTCTTAAGGAAATGTGAAGATAACCAAACCCGATTGCAAATTATACTGGAAATGAAAGTTACACTGCACACAACACGTTCGTCTATTGGCTTCCAATATCTGCCTTCCAATAAATTAATCTTCCTGATTCCCAGTGAGTGACTTTTCTAGCCTTCCTATTAGATAATCTTGTGACCTTCTACTAAGTGAGCAAGCTGCTGAGTTTGAAATTTAGATGTGACCTCTGCAAAGTGTAAAGTGCCAGAACAATGCCGGGCTTTGCATGGACACATACAGAACTCCAGGCTGAGCCTTTGTTTCTAAGCTAACTATTGCACAGTATACGGAATATAGTCCTGATCATTTTTTAGTGCCAGCTCTTTGTATTTTAAAAGTCAGTCGCCTAAGTGACAGAAAACATGTAGGCACCACTGCCTTTTAAAGGCATTATGTATGCTATGTTCCTAAGCATGCTGATTTTACTTACTAGAAGTAGTTTCAAAATCCACATTTATCTTAAATTGACTGTAATTGCTCATTCATTACATGTTTACTCAGAAACAGCTTGGATTTGAGAATAATAGCCTATTTTCAAAGTGTAAAAAAGACAATCTCGTTTGCTACACTATATTTGGACTAGATCCAGCTAGTGTTCACCATGGCTGCCTATCTTTTATATAGGCGATCACAGTTGAAACGCTTGATTCTTTCTATTTTAGAAAAAAAAATGAGGCTCTCTGGAGAGGGTGAGCAAACTTGCATTTCGTGGAAGCAGTGCCTCAATGACAACTCTATACTTCTGTAGGCAGCAGTCAATTAACACCACTTGGTCCAGTAGCTTTGTCTCCGTGTCTCTTCCTCAAAGAAAATGGGACACCTCATTTTCACATTGTAGTAAACTGCGCTGTAGTGTTCGGGATATCTGTTTTATTCTTTGTGCCGAGTCTATGGAGAGATAACATAATAACCACTGTGTCAAAATAATTCATTGTTTAAAAAATCCCTCTTGTCTACTGGCTTGCAAGTGACAGATGTAAGGTCAAGAATAATACAGGAACAGTTAACCCCTTGCCTTTACTGTTGCCTGAAATACAGATGTAGCGCTGTTTACTTTTGGCTTGAGCTCAATGTGAAGCAGATCGAGCGCAGTTTAAGGCTGCGCTTATAGTGACGGCGACAGCAACTGACGTCGCAGCAAAATAAATGTATTGCCGCTGTCGTGCGCTTATGGTAGAAGCGACACGACGGCTTGGTCGCGATTGCTGGAAGTCAAATCAGTTTGATTTTTCCTGTGACTTCGCCGTCGCGTCGCTGTCGTCCCCAACGGCGCTATAAGTGCAGCCTAAGTGCGGCTGACTCACGACTCACCACTCTCACGGCCCAGCTGAGAGTAAATTTCCCAGAGGGGATTAATGTAGCAGAGGTTCCTGCTTCTGAATGGGAATCCCCTGTGTCAATTCATGCAGGGCGCCAACCAATCTAAGGCTGCGGTCCCAGTGATCACTGTGACACGTGCGCCCGGCAGGGGGGGGGGCGGCGCGTGCCCAGCACTACCCGCGATCTGCGGTCTTTAGGGAGAGAGGGAGATTGCGATGGGAGGGGGCGTGGTCAGGGTTTTGCGGGGGCGTGGTCATGACCTCACGCGGCTGGTTCGCCCTCATTGGGTGAACTGCATGTGGGGGCGTGGCCACCCTTCCGTCACCAGTTCTGAACTCAATTCCATTGAGTTAAAAAAAACTGTGAGTACAGCGCGGCTGCACCTTCAGCGGGAAGGTGAGTACTGGGCCCAGCCGCATTGAGGGGTGGTGCTTACACGCACAGCGCACGCCGAGGTGTGCGCTTTAGCAGTGACTGGGACCGCAGCCTAAGAGCTGCGCAGAGAGATCAGGGAGAAGCAGTCCCTCTCTGTGTCTCCCCACACAGCTCTTACAGCAGATCTCACTATTTTAATTTTTAGTACATAGGATTGAAGCAGGGGGTCTCTGGAGCTGAAACATTTCAGGTCTAGGGGGGCTGCTACCTAAGGTACAGGCCTCTGTATAGGGTTCCGTTATCTTAAGGCTGTTTAAATGTCCGGGTCACATGGGCCGTGACGCGGAAATGTAAACTTGCTGGAGATACCGGCACCCCATACGGAGGCTTGTACCTCGGGAAGCAGGGGTTCCGGACCTGAAATGCATGCGAATCAGCTCTGGGCACCCCAGGCTTCAATCCTATGTACTAAAAATAAAAACAGTGTGATCTGCTGTAAGCTGTGCAGGGAGACACAGAGAGGGACTGCTTCTCCCTGCGCAGCTCTTAGACTGGTTTTCGCCCTATATGATGGACACAGCGGGAGTCCCATTCAGAAGCAGGGACCCCCGCTGCATTAATCCCTTCAGGGACTCAAGCATTACTTGCCTTGTCGGCGTGGGGGAGCTGCGAGCGGGCTCTAGACTCGGCACGATTCCTCGTGCCCACAGTGAAAGTAAATAGCACCAGATCTGTACTGCGCTGCAGTGAGATGCAGACAGAATAGCTGGCAAACATGTAGCTGTGCCAGTGTTGTCTACATGGCCAAGTAGGCATTCCAAGTCTGGAAAATGACTTTGGAAATTAGCAAAGATAAGAAAGAAATTCTTCGGAGATCTTCATCCTGTGATTAACATCCCTACTCAGCCACCGAATGGAGCTGAGCAGGAAGTTTAGTGTGCTAATTATTTTGATTCTATCGGATTCAACTATATTTTCCTATAGCAGACCAGTTCATTGCTACTGATTGTGTGGCGAGCCACCGTACTTACTCAGGCCTGTGCTAGAAGTAGATGTGCAAAGTATCCAGTTGTGAAATACTCTGAATAAGCTGATCTGCCAGCATATGTGAAAAAGCCTATTCCCAAAGGCAACAGGAAAGAGTTGCTTGAAGTCATTATTAACTTTTGTGAACCATCACTACAATTCTTGCTGAACATCTGGACTGTTTCATCTTAATGATAAGTGTTATACTGCAAGCTTTATCTGGTTCTGATCTGATATACATGTCTTGATTTTAGCTTATTGATTCAACAATGATGATAGGAAACATCTTGATATTTTTGGTTTTGCCAGTCTTCTGTTCTCTATACAGGCATACCCCGCTTTAAGGACACTCACTTTAAGTACACTCGCGAGTAAGTACATGTCGCCCAATAGGCAAACGGCAGTTCACGCATGCGCCTGTCAGCACGTCCTGAAAAGCAATACCGGCTCCCTACCTGTACCGAAGCTGTGCGCAAGCGGGGAGACTATAGAGCCTGTTACAAATGCGTTATTTACATCAGTTATACATGTATAGGATGATTGCAGTACAGTACATGCATTGATAAGTGGGGAAAGGTAGTGCTTCACTTTAAGTACATTTTCGCTTTACATACATGCTCCGGTCCCATTGCGTACGTTAATGCGGGGTATGCCTGTATTCTGCCTGTTTACAGGTTTCTACCTCCAGCACACTTGATAAAATCACCAAAAACTGTCTATTGCATATAGAGTTACAACAGCTTTTTGCAACAATAGTTTTGGTTAACAGTATGTGTCCCTTCAAAGTACTATAAACCCCCATACTTACCGGTTTTACAGTGAATCCTCTGTAAATCTGCACCTGGTAAACTGAATTCATGAAGCATCAAAAAGGGTGAAACAGAATGTGCTAATGGTCCAGAGAGATAAAAAAAGGGGGAAGTTGCCCTAACCAGACAGAGCTTTTAATAATAATAAAAGTGTAATGGGTTATTGGAATAGAACCAGACAGGGAAGAAACATGAAGAGTATTTACTAATGTTTTCTGTAGGAACTGATTGCATTCCTCTATTATCCAGCTATTTCTGTAAGCAGCTCATAGGTTTGAGAGCAGCTGATTGTTTGACACTTGCTTAATAATTCTGCAGTTACTTCCAAACAACACAGCTGGCACATCCTTTTGCTTATCCCACTGTGTTTCATCATTGTTTGCGCAGCAGTAAAAGCCGAGTTATAATTGCGCTGACAGCGGTATAACGTCACGATATGTACTGGAGTTTCCCAAACTAGTTGGCTTGTTTGGCAAATGCTATTACTGGTATTTAGAGAAACTGCATACATTGAGAAAGGAAAATTAGGTGGACCACATTGTGAACCAACCTTATCTGCTGTAAATTCATACATTTCCATAAAGCTAATTGGTTATTCATTAAGTGGTATTAGTCTGTTTTAAAAACAGCTGTTATGCTTCTGTCAAGAAATAGATAAATGGTATTTTACTGCAATCTATAGCACAAATAGTGCTCGAGGGGAGCTCATTATTGGATTCTCACTGTATCATTTTCTCTTTCAGAAACCATCATAAGTTCTTTTTATAACATCTTAAATAATACCAATTCTTTTTTTTCTCAGTGTATGAACAGAACGGTTCTTAGTGTGAACATAAACGGAAAAAAAAAATCAAACGTTTTAGATTCTAAAAATATTAGGGTGTCAGCAGGAAGGTGACCTATAGAATACATTGCTAATGGCCTGGCTGATGCCTTTATTCTTAGGATCTAAAGGATCCTGCTGGCTGATTTTTACTTTGCAACCTGCCTCAGTCCACCACTAAAAATACTATACAAAAATCCTTCTTAAAATTACATGCGACATATATATATATTTATATTGCAGAATAATTCAGCTAATTTTAAGGAGGTTAACATTTATCAGTGTAAACGTTTTTCCTTTTTTTAAGTCATGTTGATTTATAACATTGTTAATTGAAATAATTGAAATAGTTGTTGTACATCTGTACGTCTGTTTAATGTCAATATATTATTAATATATTTATCATGCACCCTTTAGGCACCCTAAAGCACATGCAGTTCTGTATGAGAACAGAATAAACTGATCACAGTGTTAGACTTAATAGGTTACACATACAGTTCTGTATGAGAACAGAATAAACTGATCACAGTGTTAGACTTAATAGGTTACACATACAGTAGGTGTTTTCTTTAATCAAGGCAAGCGCCTTTAGTGAATGACCCCTATGTGGTTTTAAAAAAAAAAAATTAAAGTCCACAGCGGGTTAACACATTCAATCCAGCGTTAACGGCCATTCATGTCGGTGGCAGTTAATGCCCGATCACATGCGTTAACCCAAAATGAATCTTACTGAATAACTCTCCCTAATAAATGTGTTAAGGGCAGATTAGGATATGCTGTATGTTAGGCTTAATTCAGTCTGTGTGTGTGTGTGGGGGGGGGGGGGGGGTAATTAAATGTAGCACCAAGCAGCCATTCGAATACAAAAACTCACATTGAATTTAATGGGAGTTTTTGAGCCGATAACCACACATCTGCTTTAGACTATTAGACTATACTGTTTTACCCCCTATATGTCTCCACTCAACAATCACTGAATAATGTAATATAAAGCTGGAAGATTCAGGGTCTTAAGCAGGGTGAGATTACAGTATTCAGTAACTTCTCTTGGTCTGTATGTCCTGCTTTGACGTATTGGTGCTTGTCTGGACTGTCACAATTGACTTTATAAACCTTATCTGGCTACTGTACCTTCTGATAAATTTACTTTATCTTCTATTTTGGGTCTATACACATGTTTCATGGGTAATGAGAGGACTAAAAAGCATTAGCACAGTATATTACCTTATAACAGCACCATTTAGAACATATGGCCGTTAATGTTTATTTAATAGTAGACAACCCACGCAGCCCTTGCAAACTCAGAACCCAACTCCACCTCATCATATATATTTGTGTAAAAAAGGAGAGCTACTGGGATTGTGACCTCAAGTATACAACAAAAGACAAAAAGCCCCAGTGCCACATCCAATTTGACAAATTATATAGTTAAATACTTATCTGTTTATAAGCACGGTCATTTAGCTAAATTCTTTGGCCAAAGTAAGCCTACAACCACATCATGGTATGGCCCATCTGTAGGTCCTAACACTGCTGTACCTGCAAACAGCTCTCATAACCTCTCTAAGGCCTGGGACATAGTAAGTTTAAGCGTCGCTGAGGCGGGCTGAGCCGCGCTGAGCAGATGCACAAAGCCCCTGCATCTATCATCAGCGCGGCTATAGTTTCCCCCTCCGCATGCGCGCTGATGCGTACGGAGGCTGAGAAACTTGGAACAGACAGGCAAGTTTGAAATTTGCCGCTCGGGGAAGCGGAGGAGTGGTCACGTGACCGCTCCCATCCAATGGGAGCGGGGGACTAGCCCCGCCTCCCGCTCCGCCTCTGCTCCGCCTCTGCCCCGCCCCCTGAGCGCGCTCACTGCCTCGCCTGCAAGGACAGAAAAAAGCCCCATTTTCAGCAGGCGAGGCAGAGCAGGAGCGCGCCTCAGCGAGCTTCAATGTACTATGTCCCAGGCCTAATGGAGGGAGAGCTGTTTTAATAGACTGGTCATTTACAGGTACCCACCACGCTCACCCATCCCACCTTTTTAATGGCAGTTCTTGCTAAGCACCTGTGAACTAAATGACCCTTGCTTATGAGAAGATAAACAGATAAGTATTTTGTTATATAATTTGTCAAGTTGGATGTAGTATTAGGTCTTTTTGTCTTTTACTTAATGATTTAATGGTGGTCAAGGTTTAGGTCATCAGTGTTCATGATTAAATTGGTCCTGTTTTTTTTATAAGCAAGTCTCCAACTAGCTCTTCCAACAGCTACATGTTTGAAATCATTTGGCCATGTTTTTTTTCTGATTAAAAAAAATAACAGTAAAAGTTAAATGCTTTGTGCACAAGAGGAGAGGTGGGAATACAGCGATCAAACGTCCCCCGTACCCAAATAAAAAAACAAAAAGTGATTTGCTACTTTTAAACTGTTATTGACTTTCAATTAATGGTGCAATACTACATACTGTACTGTAGCCAGATGCAACTTTTTTTTAAAACAATTTAACCATCAAAGTGGCTTCCTTAAACAATTCTAACCATGGTAAAGGCAAATATTTGGTTGAGTTTGTTTCTCTGGAAATGAATTACAAATTGCATTTCTTAGGGGCCTCTGAATTGCAGCAGGGTTTGTCAATCAAGAGTTTACTCTATCTTTAGCCTTCCCGGTGGCTAAGAGGACGTTTGTCTGTCCAGATTCTTGCTGGACACATAGGGACTTCAAACAAAAGGGAGTGGCCAGAGGAAATGAAATCGCTCCAATGACAGCTCCCCATGTTTACAAATGAACGTCCAAAAATAATAATGTAAAAATACATATAGGTACTTGTACATACATATACATACATATAGGTACTTGTCAGATTTGGTAAAAAAAAAGATTTTGATTACTCACATATAACCTCTTAAATATCATTGCCTCTTGAACACTTTGGAGTCTATGTGTTAACGCAGAAAAAACTGTGTTGATGCATAGCCGCTATTTGGAGTGCAGTTGGAGCACATGAGGACAGTTTTATACTGTACATCTGATGCAGAATTTTAGACTTCAGATATGGAGGATATTTTGTGGCAATTAAAAGGGTTAAAGAGTGGTGCAGAGAGACGCAGAATGTGTTGCATCTGATTATAATCTGTGCACCATGTATCTCCTCCCCAACTCCTCCTACTGACACTGTCCAAGATGCGAGCTGGGGCAGAGACGCATAAAGAAAGCCCTGGACTTGTAAGGAAGGGGCACATGACTTAAGGCCATGGGTCCCCTCCCCTAAAATGCCACGGTCTGAGGCCCCAGCGGAGATGACGGTCGCGGTTAGCGGCGGAGACTCGTAGATGAGGAACTGCAGGAGGTCCTGAGTGGCTGCTGGCACACGTACTCGATGGTGAAGCGGGGATTTTGGCCGGAGGGATCGGCCGGAGGGATCGGCCGGCGGAGCAGAGAAGCAGCAGCAGAGGTGGTCGGTGGAACGTAGAAAAAGGGGAATTTTTATTTTGTGGTTTTGGCAAACGAAAGGGGATTGTGCGTTTTTTTGTATCCAGGGATTTCTTCGGGAGAGATTTGTGAGAGGTAGTGTGTTTGGGTGTAATTTGTGTGATGGGACAGTTGTGTATTCCAGGATCCATTGGCAGATTGCAGATTGTCGTTTTGACGATCTTCCGGTGGATGGTGGATTATGTCAGGGAGCACAGATTTGGGGTATATTGTAAGGATATTGCGTGGATATTGACAGATGAGCTCGGATTTTGGGGTAAAATTTGCACAGATTTAGCAAAAGGGGGGTGGATTTGTCAGGGGAAACTCTCCTAAATGGACATGGGGGTGGATTCCCGGTAAAAATCCACATTGATTGGACGCAAGGGTGGATTTCATGGTTAA
This sequence comes from Ascaphus truei, assembly GCF_040206685.1. NCBI lineage: Eukaryota > Metazoa > Chordata > Amphibia > Anura > Ascaphidae > Ascaphus > Ascaphus truei. The sequence continues at coordinate 505,749,446 of NC_134483.1, forward strand.
AATTTGTACAGATTGCGTTGCAATTACGGATTCCAGGTAAATCCGTGCGGATTGGACACCATTGTGGATTTCGAGGGTAAATCTGCACGGATGATATACACTACCGACACACTTTATTGAAGTGTGGTCGGTACCGCAAGCCGGGAAATCTCCCGGCTTGCTAGTGGCCGCCCCTCGGCGTGCCGCGCGTCATAGACGCGCGGTCACGCGTCATCGGGAGCGTGCGCCCCCTGCACGCGTGTCCAGGGGCTCCCCGAGGGAGCCCTGGTGTCCCGCGATCGCGGGACAGCGGCAGGGGGTTCCGGGGGACCCGGCGGACCCGGCAGCGGTAGGGAGAGCGCCCCGATCGGAGGGCGCTCTTCCGCTGCTTCGGCGTGCGCCCGTCACACTCGGGCGCGCGCCAGGCTACTGCTGCGGCACAGAACGGGCAAATGCTCGAATAAACTGTGCCGCAGCAGTACAAGTGTGGATACAGCGGGAAATCTGCGCAGTTAGAGACTTGTTCAAATCCACGGCATGGATTGTGAGTGAAAGGTTAGGGAACCGGATTTTGATGTTTTTACCCATATTTAGTAGCAGGGCAGGCTCCAGTGGCAGAGGCCTACTAGTGTCAGGATCTGGCCAGCGAGCACAACAAGGTGAAGATGCACCATTAGAAGAGGGAGTGGAGGCGTAGCTGCACGCAGAAAAGCTGCCTCTGTACTGGGACATCACATGGGGCAGGTAGGAGCCTGCAGCCGCCCAAGGCAGCAGAGAGGAGCGGAGCAGGAACCATAGCAGTGGCTAGGAATATGGCGGTCCTGACCTCTGCTGAGGAGGGATGTGGGTACCGCGCGAGATGCCCACATGATGCAGAAAAGAATGCAGCCGACCTCAAAGCAACTGGTATGTCACGCCAAGACATAGGGGCAATGGGGGGTATGGGGGCCCCTAGAAGTGGACAGGGTTAGTTTTAGGATGTATACGTGTGGGGGGGGGGGGTGATAGAGAGGGAAAGGAGTTGCAGGAGATCTGGGGAGGAGGAGGTAAGCAATACGGGGGAGGAAGAAGTTGCTTCTCTGCCCAGACACAGGGGGTCAGTGGGGGGCATGATGGGCATGTCAAATGTAGAATGGACTTTTGGAGGTGTGGGGGTTTGGGAGGGTTCAATAGGAAAGAGTTATTTCCTGCATGTGGGGAGGAAAGATTTGTCATTGGTCTAATCGTTAGATTTAATGAGGAGTATGTGGCGGGAGATAGAGCAGATAGTGACAAGATTTGGACATGTGATGAATGATCAGAGGTGTCTCCTAGGTTGCGCTGGTGTGGGGCCAGAAACGACACAGCAGTAGAGAGATCTAGGAGAAAGATAAATAAGGCTATGGCGGCATTCGTGCTGAATTTAGCGGGAATTGCAGAAAGGCATGGGGACCTAGAAGGGGGGCTGATCAGCCTGTTTCGAGTGGATGAGGTCCATTTATCAGATATTGGGAACAATATCCTGATTTTAGCGTGGCAAGGCATGCTGGAAAAGGCATTGTGGCTAGTGGCGGCTCGCATGGCCCGTTTAAGGCCTGTTAAATTACCTTGCTGGTGGTGGGAGCAATGTTACTCTGGTAGGGGGACTCAGTCAGTATTGGTTCCTGCAGGGAGGTCATAGACCTCTGAACTATTTTAGATGGGGAAGGCGTTACCATTCCAGGCTGTTGTGGGCGGAATGGTGATGAGCTTCCGGATAGAATTTGGGAAAGGCGGTGTACCATTCAGACTATGCTCGGTTGGTCTGTTAGTGACCTTTTGATGGGGGCTCTGTGATTCAGACGAAGGTACAGAATGGCAAGATGAGTATGAACTGAGGGTATCCCTTGAGCTCTGGTAGGTGTGAGCAGAGCAATCTGGCTGGGTCCTTAGTTGGGGATAAATATGAGATATATTATCTGTTGTATAGTGTGTTTATTGGGAATGGGAGAGAGGTCCAGCTTGAGGCAGGGGTAAGTCATGTGATACATCTCATTATAATCTATGCACCATGTATCTGCTCCTCAACTCCTTCTACTGATACTCTCCAAGGTGCAAGCTGGGGCAGACAGACGCAGAATATAATACATCTCATTATAATCTGGACACCATGTAACACCTGCCCAACTCCTCCTACTGACACTCTCCAAGGTGCAAGCTGGGGCAGACAGACACAGAATATGATACATCTCATTGTAATCTGTGCACCATGTAACTCCTTCCCAACTCCTCCTACTGACACTCTCCACAGTGAAAGCTGAGGAAGACAGGGCAAAATTGGAGCAAAATGCTTTGATACATAGGAGTGGAGTGAAATGACCTGGTTCTGTGCAAACATTACCTTTTTATATAGACCCCCTTGGGATTATACGAGGGATTGCCTATTAAGTCATCCAACAAGAAACCATTTTTTTCAGAACGGCTTTCTTTTAGTGGAGGGATCTTAAAAGATGAATGGATATCTATAAACTGTTTTCTTCGCCCTTTACTTTCGCACAGAATAGAGTAGATAAAATAAGTCAAACGTTGCCTTAGTTCCATCTTTTCAGGCTTGCAAACTAAATGTAAAACTTTTTTTAAATAGATTTATTTTTATTTATTGATTATTATATAAGACTTCAATCACAAAGGCTTGACCCTTTAAACATATTACTGCTGTTGGTTCGGTTGCAATATATAGTAAGTACTATTCTGGTCAGTAATTTTATTTATACTGCATTCAACTCTATTGCTTCTTTAGGCATTACCGCATGACATTACTGTAGGAAAGGGCAGACTTTTACTGCTTTGTCTTTCACGCTTTAAATAGAATTATGGAAGAATGAATTTAATATTTGTAGGCTTCTAGCCTTCAGCTTTTGATTTTGGCACTGAACATCTCAAATAATTCACTGAGGCTATGAAATAAATTATAAAATAAAGATGATGCTCTTAAGAGGAATGCAAAATATAGAGTTTTAGGGGTGTAGAACATCTCTGATACTCATACCAGTCTTATAAATTGCCTGTGGGGTGCATTTTCCACCATAATTGTAAATAGTTTATGAAACACTGTAGTATTAATGTCTTTTTCTGTTTAAGAAATGTTGGGATTTTTTTTCTGACAGCTTTAAATGTCATTGTACGGGCCAAATCCACAGAGCACCATTAAGTGAGTTAACTTAGGTAACATCATGTTATGCCTGAATGTGCATCTTCAAAGCTCACTCACATCATGTTAAGTCCTGTTTTCGGGCAGAAAGAGCGTTGCGTTAAATATAACGGACATTAGTCATTAGGCATTTCCACTAGCAACGCCTGTCCTGCTGACATCAAAGGGGGCAGGGCTGTATCTATTTAGTGGGCTGTCCTGTGTGTGTGTCTGTGTCAGTCTGTGGAGTTGGAATGTCTGGCTGGTGTGTCAGAATCTGGAGAGCAGAGTGTCAGTTCTGTATGGTGAGAGAAGAAGTCAGTCTGAGAGTTCAGTTGGAGCAGAGAGAGAGAGATGTCCTGGGAGCTGAGGAGTGAAGTGCTGGTCTGAATTGGAGTAGGACCTAGCCGAGTGGAATGTCTGACCGGAGAAGCCATGCTTAGAGTGAGAAGGGTGCTTGGAAGAGATACTCAGAGCCCCTCTGAGTAGAGCGGACAGAACTATAGAGGTGGACCAATGCCCCTCACCCTGTTCAGGGGGTGAGGGGAAGAACATCCAGCCTCACCCAGAGGATATACTCTTGGGGTGGGTGCAAGGGGTATTGATGCCTCCTACAGCGCATCCTGCTAGGGTACAACTTGGAGGAGAGGAGAGGAGGGAAGACCCCTGTATACAATTGGAGTGCACTGCTGATATATGAACTGCTGTGTGCCGCTGTGCATAAGTGCGTTGTATCATTGCTAAAGGACAATAAAGACATTGCTGCTATTTTATCAAAGAGACTGTGTGCGAGTCTAAGATCACTCGCCCTGGGACCAGGGCTTCTTCTGGGAGGATCTTAACCTATCCCTATAGGTCTCGTCAGAAGATGGAGGCGCTGCATCGTTGCTAAAGAGGTGGAGGCATATACCCCAGAAGCCTGGCCCTGTTATCCCCCACACCAACACGGGAGACTCAGGCCCTCCTGTTCCAAGCAGGTATGCACCACCATACACATGTAGCCAGCCCTCAATACACCTTAGAGGCACGATCTGTGTCTGGGGGGGCGGGGGAACATGGGCTACACCTAGTTACATAAGTGAACAGGGTATACATTATATACAAGACATTGCATGCACAGTTAGAGATAATATATATTATAGGCGTATGTAACAGTTACAGACCAGATTAAAATGTAAGATAGCTTTAGTTTTGAAAGGATTTAGACAGGTGGTGGCTGTGAGAGTCTCCGGTAGATTGATCCAGTTTTGCGGTGCAAGATAAGAGAAGGAGGAGCGGACGGATACTTTGCTGAACTTTGGGACCATGAACAGTCTCTTGGAGTCAGATCTCAGATGATAAGTTCTGCATGTGATAGGGATGAGGAGCTTGTTCTGATAGACGGGTAGCTTGCCCAGAAAGTATTTGAAGGCAAGACAGGAAAGATTAACTTTGCACCTAGACTCAAGTGATGACCAATCTAGTTCTTTGAGCATTTCACAGTGATGTGTGTTGTAGTTGCATTGGAGAACAAAATGGCATATTGTATTGAATTGAATTGTAAATAGATATTTCTGATGAGCAAGTCCTGCTGTTTATATTGATACTAACCATGCCAAGATATTTATGTGCCCACATCATATACCTGTTTACTCATAACAAAGTAGAACTTACATTGGAAAAATGGTATCTGCAAATCTGGAGAATCATGCAGACACATGATGTAGGTAGCATTATTCTGAGGGTTATGGGGAAAAATATTTTCAGATTAATTTTCTGTCTCAAGCCATAAATGTCAATAAAGATGGATGAGTATATGTATGTATGTCTGTATGTCTGTCTATATGTGTGTATAGCTTTGTCTTTATGTATGTATGTCTTTATTTATATGCGCCATCCTGGTACGGTACATAGGGCTTTACAATACACGGTACATAATACGTTAACACAATGGAAATAAACACTTCAGACATAAAACAATAGGAAAAGGAGTCCTTGCCCCGAAGAATTTACAATCTAAGTGGTAAGTGGGGAGAACTTATACTGTAGAGACAGATTGAAGGTGTTCTCGTAAGTTTTTGAAGAAAGGTCCTAAAGGTGCAGAGAAAGAGGCTGCAAGTAGAATATTGAGGGACAAGGCATTCCAGAGGTGTGGGGCAGTGAGTGAGAGGTTTTAGGTGGGAAAGGGCTTCAGATACAAAATGGGGTAGACAGAAGAATCCTTGAGCAGAACGCAAGAGTTAGGCAGGCATATAGGGGAAAATTAGGGCTGAGATGTAAGGAGAGGCCAAAGAGTGTGTAGCATTAAAAGAGAGGAGGAGAATGTTATAAATAATACAGGATTTAATAGAAAGCCAGGGCAGGTGAGATGCTGAGACAGATTTAGGAGAGATTAAAGTGATTCTAGAAGAAGTATTTATGATAGACAGGTGTGAGGCAGGAAGCCCGGACCATAGAAGGTTACAATATTCGAGACGGGAGAGAGTTTCTGTATTAAAGTTTTAGTAGTAGAGCAACAGAGGAAAGCTTGTATCTTTGCAATGTTACGGAGGAAAAAACAAAAGGTTTTAGCTACATTGTGAATATGAGAGGAGAATTTGAGGGAGGAGTCAAATGTGACACCTAGACAACGTGTTTGTGATACTGTGTGTATGATAGTGCTGCCAACAGTAATGTAGTAGGGGGCAGTAGGACCAGGCCTTGAAGGAAGTATGAGGAGCTCTGTCTTTGACAAGTTAAGTTTGAATCGGCGGAGGGTCATCCAGGAGGATATAGCAGGGACACATTTTGAAAGGTACATTTGGGTGTCATCAGTATTGAGGTGATATTTGAACAAAAGAGATGTGATAAGGTCACGTTAAAGAGAGTGTGTAAAGAGAAAACAGAAGAGGTCCCAGGACTGACCCCTGGGTTACGCCCACAGAGAGATTGACGGAGAAGTTAGAAAATGAGACACTGAAAGTATGATGGGAGAGGTAATAGGAATCAAGGATAGAGCTCTGTTACGGAACCAAGGGTATGGCGAATGTGAAGGAGAAGTGGGGGTCCACAATATCAAAGGCTTCAGAGAGATCCAGTAGTATGAGAAGAGTGTAATGGCACTTGTCTTTGGAAGCATTGAGGTCATTAGTTACAGTATTTTAGTGAGGGCTGTTTCAGTGGATTGAGCGATGCGGAAACCAGATTGTAGAGAATCTAGGGGAGAATAGGTGGTGAGAAAATGGAGCAAACAAGAGAAAACAAGACATTCATGTAGTTTAGAGGCAAAAGTCAGGAGGGAAACAGGGCGATAGTTAGAGAGACAGATAGGGTCAAGTGTGCTGGTTTTGAATAAAGGTATAACTTGCATTCTTGAAGGAGGTGGCAAAGGTAGCAAATTAGAAGGAGGAGTTTAAAATATGTGTAAGTGTAGGGATTAGAGTAGGCGCGAGAGGTTTGAGGAGAATGAATGGGGTCAAGAGGGCAAGTAGTTGAGGAGGAAGAGGAGATCAGCAGCAACACATCCTTCTCTGTTATAGAGGAAAAGAGTCAAGGAGGAGAATTAGGAAGAGGTGTAAAATGTGTGGAGGATACAGAGGGGATGTCTTGTCGAATGGAATCCACCTTCATCTTGAAATTGTCAGCAAAGTCTTGAAATGGAGGAAGAAAAAAAGGTAACAGGAGGTGTTCTCAGAAGAGAGTAAAAGACAGAAGAGATGGATTGGGTTAGACTTGTGAGTGTTGATTAGTGACGAGTCAGCAAGATAGCTGGACGTATTAACCCTTTTCACATTCACAAGTCACATGCTCACAGGTGGTCTGTACATGACATATTGTATTTACGCATGCTAGATTTTTCAAATATTCTAACCTTTAGTGTGCTGGAGGTTAAGGAGCCCAAAGGGGTCCAAGAGTGATCACATGGTACCACCGGGCCCCCGGATTCTGGAAACGGATGTGAATTATCCCGCTACAAAACTTGCGAGTGTCTATCTATGACGTACATGATTTGCCATACCAGGTACGTCATAAGGGCACGGTGAATGTTAGGTAAGCAGTCAGGTAGTATTTGTTTAAAATAGACCTGGAGAAAAATCTTCCTTTAAACACAGCTACAACATGACACAAAATCATGTAGGCAATTAATGTGGTTGGTATATTATGATCACAATAAATATCTGGGTCATGTATCAGTTATAAGCACCCGTCACTTATGAAAAGCAACACGTGTTTAGTTAAGAAAACTTGTGACTATGAAGTTTCCTTTTAATAATCCGTGTAAGGTAGCTATAAATATTGGCTGATTTTCAATATGCTGTTGCTGGTAATGGGATTGTAAAGAAGATTTCTATACGAGTAAATGCAAGTCAGCGAGTAAAAATAATATTGTAAAAACTCAGAGATTCATCAACTTTTATATTGCTGTGTTTCTTACTACAATGATATGTTATATAGAGCAGGAATAGCATTTAGAGAATAGAAATATTGGCTTCATTGTATCCATATTTACCCTGAACACTTTACAGACACTTCTTGGAGATAAAAGAAAAATATATAAAGAGCCAGATTATAGCCATTTTATTGAGGAAACAAAGGAAGTTTCATTGTAATTATCGAACAGTCTCCTCTCCACCCTCTACTAGCACTCAATGACCTCCCTCTCACTCAATCGTACTCCCTCAATCCCTCCTCCTCACGTTTATTAGCCCCTCCTCTCTGGTCACATACACACACACAATTAAAATTCCACACAATATGCCCCCCATGCCGATATAATTCTTAACAACCCCCACAATTCCCCACACACACAATAATTGCCCCCCACAATACACACAATATTACCCCTCCCACAATACACACACAATAATAGCCCCCAACAATACACACACAATAATACACCCCCCTCACAATACACACATGAAACACCACAAACATGCAATAATACACCACACACACAGACAGACTTATCTTGGGGTGGTCTCAGGCCTCTGGTGATGCTGCAGTACACACCCAGATGTTGGACCCAAATTCCTGACAGGCCCATGTTCCGGCGAGAGAAGTAGGCCTAGCGGGGCAGAGAGGCACAAAGCAGCTGGGCAAAGCGCAGCCCTGGCTCTCCCCCTCTGTTGGTCGCCCTGGTTGCAATGATATGGTGTGGTGAAACAAATCATAGCAGGTCAAGTTCAAGTCATAGGAAATAGATTGATAAAATGGCTGAGTGAAAACAGCCTAATTTGAAGTTCTCATTAAGGCCACTGAGGAAAGACTTCCCAATTTGAAGATCATTTTATTCTCATGTTGTATGAGAAGTTTATCCCTATCACCTCCCGTTGGTGGTCAGGGAATGTGGGCAATTAGCATACACCTGTTTTTTGAAGTTGTATCCCCTTGATTGAAAGTGTCTCCCCAGTGGTTGATGTTTACGGTTATTGCTCCTACGGCTACCTTCAAATTCTTTTCTTCTTGCTTCTGATCAATGAAGGTTAAGTCTAGAGTGAGGTGCAGTATGTAAACTTTCCAGAATACAGGCGGTTAAACTCCTCTAGAGAAACAAGCTGCAGATGCAGCTAATTAAGGCAGACTGAACTCCTGACTTAAAAGGGGTTTCAAAAGGCAGTGAGCTGCCTGCCAGGGAAAATACTTTCCCCAATCAGTACGGTTCCCCTGGCCTTCTAGACGCATGGCTTTCTGGGACCGCCTGGGACCCACACCTAGGAAAAAGATCTCCATGACACTGAACAAGCCTGCTGGATGTAGGGCTTGTACACAAAGAACTGGCATTCCAACCTTGCTGAGGGAGCAGAGCTGTCCTGTCTGCATGGTGCCACAGTATCCAAAGGGATTGCTTGAAGCTTCCTGGGATGGATTCCCATCACCACAGCTAACGACAAATTATTCTTTATACCGTATCTACAGCCTGTACTATTTGGTACTGGAACTGGCCTAGCGAGTCAGTCTATCTTGTGTAGTTACCCTCCCTAATGTGCAGTAGGCTGTTATTTTATGGTTTATATTTGCCTTAAAGGGACAGTGCACGTAACTGTTATGATGTGGAAAATAAACTTAAATATATAATTTGGACTATTTCTGGATGGGGGTTGGATTTTGAACCCGTGAATGTGCCCATTCTTTTCTGGGTGGGGGTTGGATTATGAAGCCGTGAATGTGCCCATTCTTAGTGTACCTTAAAGTAACATTTTTGCTAAAGAAAACTGATTACTGTCAGACAGTTTACCGCAACCAGCCATAGCTTTTATGGCACTACTAGGTCCTATAAGTCACTGGGTTGAAATACTGCCAACACCGGCAATGAAGCAGAGATGAAAAAAGTACTCTTTGTTTTTCTAAATGATACAAAATACAAGAAAATGCCAGGGAAACAGTGTGAAGTCTTGAGCACTGATAGTTCACAGATACGTTTTCTCTAGTTAATGTATATAAATGTTATTTTGTGGATTTTATGAGGTGGAAAGAGAAGTAAATGCATACCTGCTGCTACAGTATAAGCCGAGATTTGGGAAAAACTACTGTAAGTAAGGTTGTTCCCTCTGAACGCCTCTGGAGGAAATCTCGTACACTTGCAGACTTTCTTCACAAATTTATGCTATCCTGTTTCAACTCTGCCATCTCTCAGGCTAAACAAACGTACTTTTCATCACTAATCAACATACACAAGTCTAACCCACTCTGACTCTTCTCTGCCTTTGACTCTCTACTCAGACCACCCTTGGCTGCCTCCTCTTCTTCCTCCATCTAACCTCAGGACTTTGCTGACGTTTTTAAGGAAAAGGTGGAATTCATACGACAGAACATCCCCTCTGTTGCCTCCTCCCATCCCACACCTCTTCCTAACTCTCCTCCTGCCTTCCTTGACTCCTTTTCCGCTGTCTCTGAGGAGGATGTGTCACTGTTGATCTGCTCTTCTCCCTCTACCACCTGCCCTCTTGATCCCATTCCCTCCCATCTCCTAAAACCTCTTGCTCCTTCTATAATCCCTATGCTCAAACAGATTTTTAACTCTTCCCTCTATTCTGGTACCTTTCCCTCCTCCTTCAAGTATGCAACAGTTATACCATTATTAAAAAACAGCAAGCTTGACCCTACCTGTCCTTCTAACTATTGACCTGTCTCCCTCCTGCCTTTGTCTCCAAACTCCTTGAACGTCTTGCATTCTCTCGATTGCTCCATTTTCTCAACACCTATTCTCTCCTAGACCCTCTAGAATTTGGCTTCTGCACTGCTCACTAGACTGAAACAGCCCTCACTAAAATAACTTATGACCTCCATGCTGCCAAAGACAGAGGTCATTTCACTCTGCTCATATTATTCAACCTCTCTGCAGCATTTGACACCGTGGACCACCCTCTCCTCTTCACATTCTCCATACTCTTGGTATTCATAACAAAGCTCTATCCTGGATCTCCTCTTACCTCTCCCATCGTACTTTCTGTGTCTCTTTTGCTAACACCTCCTCCTCCTCTATTGATCTCTCTGTGGGGTTACTCCAGGGCTATGTCCTGGGACCTCTTCTCTTTTCTCTGTACACACTTTCTCTAGGTGGCCTAATCACATCTCTTGGGTTTAAATATCACCTCTATGCTGATGACACATAAATTTACCTTTCAACCCCTGACCTTAGACCTGCTGTACAGACCAAAGTTTCTGAATGTCTCTTTGGAATATCATCCTGGATGGCCATCCGCCGACTGAAACTAAAACATGGCAAAAACAGAGCTCCTTATACTTCCTCCCAAACCTGGCCCTAATACCTCCTTCCACATTACTGTTGGAAGTACCATCATTCACCCAGTAGCCCAAGCGCGCTATCTAGGGGTCACACTTGACTCCTCTCTCACATTCACCCCTCACATTCAAAACATATCTAAAACCTGTTGCTTTTTCCTCCGCAATATAACAAAGATACGCCCTTTCCTCTGTTATTCAACTGCTAAAACTTTGACTCATTCTCTCCCGTCTCGATTACTGTAACCTCCTGCTGTCCGGGCCTTCCTGCCTCTCACCTGTCTCCCCTACAATCTAAACTAAACTCTGCTGCCAGAATCACTATTCTCTTTTCTAAATCAGTCTCAGCGTCTCCCCTGCTGAAATCACTCTCCTGGCTTCCTATCAAATTTCGCATCTCGCACTCAATTCTCCTCCTCAATTTTAAAGCTTTACACTCTTATGCCCCTCCTTACATCTCAGCCCTAATTTTTCGCTATGCACCATCCCGACTCTTGCATTCTGCTCAAGGATGTCTTCTCTCTACCCCCTCTGTATCTAAAGCCCTCTCCCGCCTTAAATCTTTCTCACTGATTGCCCCGCACCTCTGGAATGCCCTTCCCCTCAATACCCGCCTAGCACCCTCTCTATCCACATTTAAGACCCACCTTAAGACACACTTGCTTAAAGAAGCATATGAGTAGCACCGTGGCTAATATTATACACGATACATAAAGCTTGGCCCACTGCAGACGCAGTTACCTGAATGCCCTCCTACTGTATTTGTACATTCTCCCCACCAATTATATTGTAAGTTCCTAGGAGCAGGGTCTCCTTTTCCGAAATGTTACTTTTATGACTGAAGCACTTATTCCTATGATCTGTTATTTGTATTATTTGTTATTTATATGATTTTCACGTGTATTACTACTGTGAAGCGCTATGTACACTAATGGTGCTATATAAATAATTACATAGATACATATGTAGTCCATGGACCCCCCCCCCAACCTCACATCGGGTACCCTAGGTTGTCTCAAGGTCTGGCAACGTGTCTGAGTGTGGTGCATACCTGTTGGCAACAGAAGGGCCTGTGTCTCCCGCGGTGACATGGGGGACAACAGGACAGGTTTCTGGGGTTGTGCCTTTGTTCTCCTCAATGGTGCATAGCCTCCATCTGTCGCAGGCCCCAGGGATAAGGGGTGTAATCCCTACAGCAGAATCCCCTCCCAGGGATGAGAGATTCCAGTCTCACACACTGTCTCTTTAAATAGCAGCAGCTCTTTATTAGCTTCCTGTCAGCAGCAGCAGACATGTACAGAATATATATATATACACAGCCAGCTGTCCTCCTTCAGGATGTCCCCTGATGCCAGTCTGGGCCAAGGGCCACACAGAGTGGGTCTAGCTCTTCCCCTGCCCCCTAAGCAGGGCAGGAGGTATTTGGTCAACCTATAGATCTGACAGCTCTACTCATAAGGTGACTAACTCACTCTCGACACTCACAGACTGACTCTTGTCTCTCTAAATAGGAAATGACCCTGCTCTAAGTAGCTTCAATAGGCACTGCCCTTGTGTCCCTTGATTGGACACAGGGTCAGGTGACCTACTTTCACTGACTCAGGGCAAATGTCTGAAGCAGGGAAAATCCATGATTGCTCCTGGCAAACCTGCCCTTACACAGTGATTACTGCCAGGAGGAGAGTAGAAATATAGCCCATAAACTTACCAGGTTACACATACATATAGGTATAATCAAGTCCCTTGGGTCACTAATTCTATGGCCCCTCCAGCACTGTAAGTCCCAGTAAAGAGTGGGCAGTGTTGGGAGCAAACCCTGCGGGCCTGGTTATGTTATTATAAGTGTGTTATCTAAAACAGTTCAGGAGCAGCCTGGTACAAGGGGGGCCTATGACTAATAGGAGGCCAGTTTACAAGCCACTCCCCTGGGAAGGAGCGGGTTTCCCTATAGAGGTTACAGTAAGGGTTTTGGGAGTTAGTTCTGTGCTCACCTTCCTGAGTGGAGGAAACACCAGTATACCCTCTCCTGGATAGGTGTGAGCAGAGGCCTTGTCCTGTTAGGGGGTAAGGTGTGGTGAAGAGGGGTGTCTAGGGCCTCAATCCCTGGGTACTGCCTTCAGAGAATGGAGCATGTGATATCTATGCTGTACCCAAATAAATACCCAGCTATATCATCTCTGGTGTGTTCCTTGAAAACTGAGTTGCCTGTGAGGATCATCCTGGCTGCCCCAGGATCCTCATAGGATGGAGGTGCTGCGTTGAAAGAAGAACCATCACTGAGAGCCTGTCCTGATGCCTCCCCATACCATCGCGGAGCTCTCAGGACTTCTGTTCCACCTAACAGGTATGCACCAGCTAAGGAATCTCTGCAGTCTTTTTCCTTGGTCATCTCCCTTGTGAGCCAAGGAATCTCCTTCCTGTTTCTCAGAACAGGCTTTTTCTGACAGTCCTAAGCAGCCAGGTGGAGTTTGGTTGATTGCGAGTATGCAATTAACCAGCACACTGCTGGATTAGGGGCAAGTTTTTCCAACAGTGATAAGTCCCTGTTACAGGGACCAACACATTGATGTTGTTAATAAAACTTTCTGCACTTTATGAGAGATGCCCATGAGTGCCTCTCATCTTTTGAGCTGTTACTTGTGTAGTAGTGCACTCAGGCTAAGTATACTGTTGTTACGTGCCTCCTAACGCATGAAAAAAGACCTTTTCTAGGCTTGAGTTATGTTGAGTGCTTTTAATTAACATTTAATTATGTGGAAGAGCTCTTCATTTGTCTCAATGCTTCCATTTTTACGCTAAGCCTTTTAGGTTTCTGCTGTAACCTAATTACATGATGAGATGGCATTGTGTTTGTTTTGTTAATGTTGCAAAGATGTTCTACATTTTCAAATTCCCTATCGTTTAGTCTTGTGTATTGTCAAATATGCTTACAAAAATTCAGCTATAAAGCCCATTTTTCATTTTCCTTCAAGTCACGTTGTTTTTCTTCATTTTATAGGAACTAATTAGTTATGTTCAAGCACTTTTTCAAATGGTGACTAAAATAAGAGGTGTGCAGATAAAACTGCTGATTTACAGAAGAACTAGAAAGATTGTCACATTACATCTCTGCACCAGTACTGAAGCTCCCTTTTAAGAGTAGCAGAAGTAATGCTTTTTCGTATTGCTATGGTAACCTTCAATTACAAACTATTTTACAATATTTATTCTCACAATGCAATTATGCATTCAACCCTGTTGCACACTACTGCCAGTATGTTTCTGGATCTGGCATCCAAAGAGTGGCGTCTAAAGTTAAATTGTACTATTACCCATTGTGAAAGAGTCAGAGACTCACCTAGGTTGGCAGAAGGTAAGAGCCTGTTCCCAGTATGATGGTGTTAACTTCTACTGGTAGCAGCTCCCAGGTGTAATCAATCAATCAATCTGATCTACAAGGTTTAAAAGACAGTTTGAGAATGCTTGGAGTCCTGAGACATAACAAGTCTACCTTGGAAAGGGCTTTGCTATTGTGTTACTATACCAGTGAGGGGAAGGACTACCCATTGAACTTTGACTACACTTTCTGTGTTTGGATGGGAACCACCTTAACTGGCCAATGATGGTAGTGTGAGAAGATTTTCCAGGGTGGAGTAGGTTTTTATTTTGTTACTTTTTCTTAAAGGGACAGTGTAACCACAAGTATTATTTGTTTTATGTCTGTGGACAAAATAAACCACAGCGAATTGCACTTCAGCTGCAAACTGTGTCTGTTTCTCACTGATCCCTGGTCATCCTGCCACACTACTTAGTGTACCTACAGTGTAGTACCCCTGAATCAACAGAGAAATATTAGGAGAAAGTTTAACTTGGTGAAAAATGTCTTGTACTTAAAATTGGCTTATTAATTTAGTACAATCTGTCAAAATGTTATTCTCTCATTTGGAATTTGATCTGTTATTTTCAACTAATAGTTTATATTATGACAACAATGATTTTTTGGGGCTTCTGTGGACAAAGAGCTCTGATGCCCCTAAATTGAATCAAATGCAAAGTACACCAAGGCAAAGGAACAGGGCCACCAACAGTATGGGGCCCAATACAGAGTGCTGAGCAGGGAGGAATTTAGAAGCATGGTGGAGCGGGAGGGGGTTTATCTGGCCATCAGGACCTGCAGGCCTGACCCAAGCTGTAGCGGAGGTCCCATTGTGCATAGTTATCAACATTCCCAAAAATATTCCAGGGATGTTTTAACAGAGTCCTTGCCCCAGACAAGGTGAATGGGTGAGGGAGAGTGGCTGCTACTTTTTCAGGTTCTCTGATGCTTCTTCTTCCTATAATAGCAGATAAGGGAGGGATGTGAAGCCTCACTTGCCATCCGTGGGTGAGTGACAAGCTTTGCAGCCTATCACAAATGGGTTCTCCCCCCATTGACAGGCCTGGAAAGGAAATCTGAACTCATTTTTTAACCTGTTAAAGTTTGAGTTAAAGTGGCATTTGTTATTGTTGTTTTGTGTTATAGGATTCAATCAGGGGGTCTCCAGAGCTGAACAACCTTGATTTAAGATCCAGAGACCCCCTGCTTTCAGAGATACCTCCGTAGGGGGTAATGGTATCTCTCTCAAGTTTAAATGTCTTAGGAAGTCAATAGGAAGCTGCAAGGGAGGACGTCACAGCCTCCTATTGGTCCGCGTGAACCCAAATGATGTAGCCCAGCCAGAGTTGCTACCGCACACGCTTTTGAGGTAATCATCTTGGTAAGCAGGGGGGCCCCAGAGCTGAAATCAACGGGTTTGTCTATGGAGACGCCCTGTTTCAAACATATTACACGTTTTTGTTTTTTAAATGCAGCTTTAACACTCTGTAACTGTGTTTCTCCCTCTCTCCACCCCCCCTCCTCCCCCAATCACAGATAGGGGCCATTACAGGGTGTGTGGTTCATACCTGTTGGTAAAAAGAGTGCTGAGTCGTCCGCGATGACTTTTTGGACACAGGATCAGGCTTCTGGGGTCCATACTCCAGATAATACTTAGCAGTGCAGTGGCTCCATCTGCCGTAGGCTCCAGGAATATGGAGATGATCTCCCACAGTAGAACTTGTACTCTCCCCCCAGTTAGATCACACTCCAGGCCGGAGGTATATTGCAAACAGGAACGGTTCATTACTACACACTTGGCAGTAACACAGCTATGCAGCAGTCGTCTGCCGGATACAGTCTCCTTAGATCAGCTCTCACTGGAGATGGTCCCTGGACCATCACTACAGGCCAAGGGCACCCGCAGCCATCCTAACTGTTCCCCACCTCCCTAGCGGAGGCAGAGGTATGGGTTCACACTCACTCCACCCCGCAGGGAAGAGCACATGGGTAGGCCCCAACCTCAGGCTCCCAATCGTGTGACCTGCCTTCCTCAGAGGGAAGGAACAACCTCCAAATTTAGGGCGGTCCTGCCCTTAAGTATAGCCAGAAGGCGAGCACCCCGTTGTCCCAGCTACAACAGGCTGTATCACCCCCTCCTGTCACTCAAGTGCAGTACCAAAGGTGAAGGGGAAAACCCCATACCAACTACTGGCAAACCTGTAAATACAAGGGTTTACTGCCCGCCCATTGGGTAGAATAGTAGCCAGGGGGTACCACGCCACAACACTATTGTTATTTTAAAAATTCCATTGAAAGTGATACTTACTGTTCGTTGAAAAACAAGAATCTATTTGTGAATTCTGTCAGAAAACAACGATTGTTAAAAAAGCCTGTTAATTAGTTGTACTGTGTACATGTATGTATGTATGTATGTGTGTACTCTACGTATGTAGTTCACTGGATGGGATGTGTAACAACATCCCTATTTAAATGTATTGTGGCTAATTAATTAAATGCCATTACATGTATTTTAAACACTGTGGAGGTTATGTGCAGAAGTCTCCCGGCTGCAATACTGAGGCAAAATCTGTGCATAAGAATTGCACCAGATTTATCAAAGGAACCATTTCCTTTGCATTCACTGGGGTGTTCCTCTTTGATTAATATAGCATTGTTTTTTACACTGGTTTTACCCTCCAGTACTTTTGCAGCCGGGAGACTTTAGTAAATAGACCCCAAGCTATAAGAAATCTTACTCTTTACAGCCCATTCAAGTAAATGTGGCCATTTTCGTTTATTTTATTTGAGGATTCCCAAATGCTCTATTTTCTAGCACTTTTATGGCTTGTTTTGAAGAAAAAAAGAGCTGCACTTAAATGTCTGAAGAAAACAATGTCACTTTAGTTTGTGATATCTGTCCCTGGGTGTCACTATCATTGAATATTCATTTCCTAGAGGGCAGAGGATTAAGGGAAGTGCTCTGATATAATAAGTATATCTGTGTGTTTCATACAAACGTCAGAAGATTATCACCAGTATGATGAAAATAAAAGAGACTTTGGGGGCTATGCACTAAGCGCCGATAAGCCACTTATCGAGGCCTTTTCACCAAAAAGGCCTACAGCTATTCAGTAAGCCCAGATAAGACGCTGATGAAAGCCCTTTTCTGCTATTTTTTTTTCATGGGGGGGTCTCCTGAGATGAACCGCTTTGATTTCTGCCTCAGGGACCTCCTGCTTCCCGAGTTACAGGCCCCAGTATGGGGCATCGGGTGCCGGTATCGCCGCCATTTTTAAATGGTCCGTGTCACGTGACCGTGGGATTTAAATACTTGAGGAGATACTGGCACCCCATACAAGGCCTGTAACTCAGGAAGCAGGGGGTCCCGTGGCTGAAATCAATGCGGTTCATCTCAGAAGAGAGCAAGGTAAGTAGGGTTTACAGAGGCCTTCGCCGTTCCCCCAATTTAAGTGCCTTTGGGAAGTGCGGGGCCTCTGTAAACCCCACACCCACCGCAGTCAGTCTCGTGCCCCCTGGGGGTCTTGCCCCCCACTTTGCGCACCGCATATGTAGATAGTGTCTACTCCTTTATCTTCAATTATATGTAGTGTTAACAGCCTACATCAATTTTAAGAGCACTTCTCCATGCAGATACAGTATTGAGGTATTTAGAGTATAGGTAGTGTAGTGTATCCACTTAGATTCATTGATCCCAAGCAGTACTGCAGTACTTGAGCAGACTGTCCTGGGTAGAATAATGGATTTCTTGATCCAGCAGTCCTTTAAATTACCCGCCATTGGTCAACACACAGCCGTGCAATGGCAGGTCCTCCCATCATCCTAGCTATGTAACAATGTGACCTACAGGAATGCTGTCCTCGCAGCACAACTCTGCAGACCCCCTCCGGGAGCCCTCGGAAAAATTGTAGATACTCACAGAGGGGGAATTTTGAAGGTATTACACAGATCTGTGACAAAATATGCTCAAATGTAAACTGACATACATACAGTACATGTTAAAACCTAATCAAAGCCGGTAATTTGTATGTGTTGGTGTATATATATATATAGACACACATACATACACACACATACACACACACACACACAAACATTCATACATACATACATACATACATACATATACATACACATACAGACGTGCCAACGAGTATTCTAAAGCTTGCCTTAAACTTGCCTTAAACTAGCCAGGTAACATGCTGGGTACATTACAGTGACATTTCTGTCGAGGCTAATGGCCCATCGGATTAACACAGCAGGGGTTCCTGGCAGTCCCATTCAGTTTGAATGGGACTGCCAGGGACCCCCGCTGTTAATCCGACGGGCCATTAGTCTGTCTGCAGAAATGTGTGAAATGTTGCAGCATGTACCCAGCATATACCCAGCATGTACCCAGCATGAACCTGAGTCTTTTTGGAGATTGTCCCAGGTTTGTTTTAAAATAATCGTCGCAACTACAGTATACACACACACATATACACATACCAACACAACTCAATGCATATTGCATTCTCCTTGCTCTTTTACCTGGCTTTTAACAAAGATTACAGCTGTAATTGAATTAACCTGGGTACTAGACCATGTACATGTTTACTGTAGTAATGCACTTTTTTGTGCCTGAGAATTACAGTATTACAAGCATAGAAGAAGCTCTGCTGCATGAATCAGTGAACATACTCTACAGGAATACAGTAAGTGGTTGGAAGTGTTTTTGGCAATTTTATTTCTAAGGTCAAGTTTTTTTAGAACTTGCTAAAGCTCTGAGCAATCTAACACATTACTAGAAATATATTCAGCGACCCATTGAAGGAGTTCTGTGGGTATTGGGGGATACAATCATCTTAGCCTTGAGGGCAAATTATACAATTTCAATGCTCATAAGTAACTATAGCTGACTGAAACCACTGCCTTTAGACTTTGAGATTTTAAATGACAAAAACTGTGACTGTTTGCTTGAAGGAAAGATCTCTATTTATTACATTTTATATTATATTATATATTGCCAATATGTTCTGCAGCACAATATAATTTATAACAAGAACAAAAAATAAAATACAGTATGTGTAGCCAGGTCACCTGATGGCTACTATTCTGCCCGTGGACTGGCAGTAAACCCTGGTACAATCAGGTTGCCAGTAGTTGGTATGGGGTTTTCCCCCTCCGAGGAACTGCACTTGAGTGACAGCGGGTGGTGGTGACATCAGGCCTGGGCATGACCAATCATGAGCCAGACCTGGTGCCCTCCTCCTGGCTGTACTTAAGGGCAGTACCGTCCGAAATTTGTTAGTTGTAACTTCCCCCACTGAGAAAGGCAGGTCACACATTAGAGAGGCTGAATATTGGGCCTACTCTAGTCCTCTTCCCATTGGGGGAGAGTGTGGACCATACCTCTGCCCCTGTTAGAGGGGTGGGGAAGAGCTAGGATGGCTGCTGGTGCCCTTGGCCCTTGGGCTTTAGTGACGGTCCAGGGACCATCTTCAGTGTTAGCTGTGCGGCTGCATTGGGCAGAATCCTGCCATTGTTGCTGTGCTGTACAGAACCGTTCCTGTTTGCATAAACCTCCTGCCTGGTGTGTGACCTTACTGGGGGGAGAGGTAATTGTTCTACCGTGGGAGATCACCTTCAGTTCCTGGAGCCTATGGCAGATGGAGGCGCTGCACTACTAAAGACATATGTAGGGTATGAACCCCAGAAGCCTAGTCCTGTGTCCCCACTACCATCGGCGGATGACTCAGCCCTCCTGTTACCAGCAGGTAGCATGCACCACACGATCAGTAATGGCCAAATCTCCCACTGGGTGGGGGAAACACCGTTATATATGCAACTTAAAACATGATGAAACAATAGGTAATGCAGCCCCTAATGAGAGAAGATTACAATCTAAAAGGAATGGAAGATTAATGAAACAAGGGTATGCCACTCCGCATGGTGATAAACATAGGCTTGTAAGGAGAGTGCATTAAAAAGGTGAGTATTGCAGGAACTTTTCAAAGTACAGTATGAATGTGTGAGAGTCTAATAATGTGAGGTAAGGAGTTCACCGTTTGGGTGCAGCCCTGGAGATGTCTTAGAGGCGGGAATGTGAGGAAGTAATGGAGGAGAGCCTTAGGGAATGAGCAGACTGCAAGTGGGCAGGCCCATATTTAGGCATAGGTCTACTGGGCCTAGGGCGGCAAATTTAAGAAAGGCGACAAATTTCAGGGGTGGCAACACTGCCGTTACAGAGGCCCCACTCTTTCCCACAATTCAACTGATTACCAGGGGAGAGCGTGGGGCCTCTATAAAGGTCGCTTACCTCCTCCTGCAGCATTCACCTCCTCCTTCTGCAGTATCATGGCGTCAAATTACACCACATCACGTGGCGAAGCATTGCCATGACAACGTAATTTCACATGGCATTCTATTGTCATGGAAACATGTCGCCACGCAACATTGTTGGGGCTGCAAGAGGAGGTGGCCAGGGTGGCAAAAGGGTAAGTGCCTATGGCGGCCTATGGGTGGCAAAATGCTAAAACCGCTCCTGCATGTGGGAGAGTACTTAGGAAGCTTTGTATGGGAGAAGCAGAACCTTGAATTTACTTCGGCTTGGTATTGGTTGCAAGTATATGGATTTGAACAGTGAAGCAGCAGACCTAGAAAGGTTGGTGAAATAGATGAGCCTGACAGTAACTTTTATTATGGACTGGAGGAGGGATAGTAGAAAGACAGGGGAATAACGAAGTGT
Source organism: Ascaphus truei (assembly GCF_040206685.1). NCBI lineage: Eukaryota > Metazoa > Chordata > Amphibia > Anura > Ascaphidae > Ascaphus > Ascaphus truei. The sequence continues at coordinate 505,770,356 of NC_134483.1, forward strand.
AGGTTACAGTAGTTTAGTCAGGATTTGAAAAGTGCATACATTTAACATTTTGGTGGATTGCGTGGTGAGAAAAGGGTGTATATTAGCAATGTCTTAGGCCTCGTCCAGGGTGGCTCTGAGCGGGCGCGCACGCTCACGCGAGACACGTTGCGACAATGCACGTGGCCAGCGTGAGTGGGCGGGCGCACCTGCTCGGCGCTCAGCCGCTTGCCGAGCAAGCAAAATTGATTTTGCTGCTCGCAAGCACGTCACGTGAGCGGTTCGCCACATGAGAGCGATCCAGCTCCCTAATGTCGGGCCGCGCCACCAGACGCGCCAGCAACTAGCTAGCCAGGAAAGCACGGCCGAGCAGGGTGCAGCGCTGAGCGCCAGCGCGCCTGTTTCCACCCTGGACGAGGCCTAAGAGATGGAAGTGACAGGAATTAGCACTGGATGTGTGGTATAAAGAAGTCATGTATGACACCTAGACATCTCTTCCTATAATCAACAGGAGGAGTGATATATTGATAGGTGTGTACCATAATAGTGAAAATAATAGCAGATTTTATACTGGCAGAAGTTTTTCGAAGGCTCCTGCCTTTGACTGCATTTGGATATATTGTAACAGTGTGTAAAATTTGCAGCTCGGTCCTGTGAAAATGCATAATATTAATATTATTATTTTTAAGCATAGAGACTGAACATACGGTGGCACAATATGGCTAAAAGGCATTTATGTGGTGTGTGTATCTTAAAGCAAATCTATCAAGATACTGAACTGTACTTGTTGGTTTAGTACCACATGAATGTGAAAGCAGTGTAAGGAATAGGTGTAAGCTCTTAGGAGGAGGCAAAGAATGAGTCACTTGATGTCACCAGTATAATGGGATTCTTGCTGTAAAGTTTTTCCTCTTTCAAAGTAATTAAACTGCCAGCTCCATATTGGCATGAAAGATAGGTTGCTTAACGAACTGGCATACAAGTGTGAAAAGTTTTAAGACTTTACATATATGCTAAGATTTGTTGTCATTTGTAATAACTTTGCCAGACATGATACTGTACCTCTTCATAGATTTAATTTCAAAGACATTTAGAAATCTCTACTACTGATGCACATAGGGCAGGAGTAGGATGTCATATGTTTCCAATATCTTTTACATTTCCTGTTCATTACGTATCATATTTAGCTCACATTTAAAGGAATTTAACAAAGTAAATTCACTAGGTGCAATAAATCACAATTTGCAAGAATCAGATGCAAATATTCTATACTGTATGAACAGAAAATGAAACTCTTAGAAATGTTATCATCATGTACAGTATACAGCCCTCAAGTACACTAAGTGGTCCCTGCTCAATATAATAATATTGGTTAATTGTAAAATAGTCACATCTTAGTCAATTATCCAATTTTCTAACACTATTACATCAATTGTTTCACATTGCTAATCAAAAGCCATTACCTAATTATGTTCATTTTTTATTTTTATAGATAATTCTTGTGAGTTCTTCAGTTACGGAACAATGCCTATACACAAGCAGTGATGAAGGAGCAACCTTTCAGAAATACCTTATTACTTTCTCCGTGGAGACCCTGATTTTTCATCCCAAAGAAGAGGACAAGTTGCTTGCCTACAGCAAAGATACCAAGGTATTGCTTGTCTAGTTATTTATATTTAGAATTATATCCCCTTTAGCGCTAGAGAGCCACGCGATGGATTACAAAGTGCATTGAAGGAGAGCTTGGAGGGTATAATAAAAACGTTAAAGCAACAAAGAAAGATGAGAATAAACAAAGAATGATTGGGAATTGCGGGATTACTTGTAACTACGTATTAAGAAAACAAACAGCAGAAAAGAATTCCGTAACATAAATGTCACGTCTACGAAGTCTTTAGGAGGTGAAGGTAAAGAGACCGAAGGGAACAGGAAAGAGAAAATATGGTGCAAATTTCCTTTGTATTTAGTGAGTTATCTTAAAAATGAAAAGAAAGGAAAAAAACCCAGGTAGTGTGATAACTTTTATTTAACAAGCAAATGCTGTATTAAAGCATTTGAACCATGTATGTTTTGTTTATTAGGTTCACAGCAATCAGTGTTGAACAGCACTCTCATATATGCCAAAAGTATCCACCAGCCACTCAATGTTCTCTCACAGAACTATCACTACATAGTGCAGTTCCTGCAATCAGCTGCTTTCAGCTACTCACAAGACAAAGATTCAAAGTAGCAGCACAGCAGGAGTGGTGTCCAAATATGCTCAAAGCGCACAGGTTATTCTATCATATACTGTGCAGAGTAAATGAGCAGCACTATATTTTGGGGGGAAGTGTAGAGCCCCAACGAACAGGCTCTGGAAAGCCCAGCAAAGTCCATAAACAAAAAGGGAACCAGACTGAGATGCCAGCAAAAAGGTAGGTGTTTATTCTGTACTAAAGTACTTCACAACATGGCTGTTTTGTACCAAAAAAATCCTCTTACGCTTTTCGCGCACCAGGCGCTTTATCAAAGAGAGAATATTTCGGGAGGATACAATCTTCCTTCGTCAGGTGCATAAAAGTGTGTGACCCGCAATCGTCTTTACTGTATATACAAGTATTATCTTATGATTAACAAATCAATAAATGGGTGTGAAACAAGGTGATTACATAATACAAACATCCTGATCTATCTCACGCACATCGCTAGACCTGTGATTAACACATTGCTGACCTAGTTTATGTTATCTCCCACATCGTGTATATCAAAAAGTTAATTTATATATCTACACATTTAATTCATTCTAAAAAAAGCAAAAAAATGGTAACTCTAGGATATCATTTTAAAATCAAGAAAGTCACAAGAGGCAGAGACGTTACATCGCTTAATTTCATAACAACAAAATAGTAGAAAACTGAGCTAACTTCAATAGTAAGGGACTCTACAGATTCATCATTTATCAGAAATAGTATAATACATCTGCCGTTGAACACCAGAACTTAAATAGGGGTGAAGGCACCAGACAGGTCAAAGCAGTTCAATAAATAATTTTTATTCCAGCCGGACACACAAAACACACAATCACAGCTATATTAACAAAAATGGGGTATACGGTGGAACCCTAGCTGACTATGTGCCGAGTGCCAGTTCAAAGGCTTACTCAGGGCTTGTTTCCACTCTCCGATGAGATACGGACCGTCTACATCTCTGGTGTAATTAACGGCATCTACAGTCTCATAGCACAAAGCAGGTTGAAATTTCCCACTCCCCAAGGCTCTCCGATCCTCCTTTGCAGGGCCACCGATGGAGGGAGAGCTGGGAAAAGTGTCCCGGGCCTGGTGGCTGTGCGGAGCCCGGCCGACCGTCAACTTCTGCGTCCAGCTGCCGGGCCTCTAGTTGCTGCTGTCAGGCCTCGGCTCTCCCCAGCTGCCACCTTCTTTTCCCACGCCATCCTCTGCTGCCAAAGAGCACCGGAAGTTAGGCCTGACTTCTGGGTGCACTCAGCTTCCGGCACACACTGGCGGGAGAGAGAGGACGGCATGGGAAAAGGAGGCAGCAGCTGGGGAGAGTCGGGGCCAAGCAGCAGCAAACCAGAGGCCGGGCTCAGCTTACGGGCCTGTGGTTGCTGCCTCTGCGCTTCCGGCTCTCCCCAGAAGTCAGGCCGAGCTTCTGGTGTGCACCGGCAGGAGAGAGAGACAGGCCTGGTGTGGAAAGAGGCGGCAGCACCTCGAGAGAGCAGGGGGTCCCCGGTCGTAACCAGAGCTAAGTGGTAATTGTATTTGTGGAGGTGGTGGTAATTTGTGGAGGTGGTAATTGTATCTGGGGGGGTTGGTAATTGTAACTTGGGAGGTGGTAATTGTATCTGGAGGGGTAGTGATGGTAATTGTATCTGGGGGTAGTAGTGATAATTGTATCTGGGAGAGAAGTACTGGTAATTGTATCTGAGGGGGTTGGTAATTGTAACTGGGGAGGTGGTAATTGTATCTGGGGATAGTAGTGATAATTGTATCTGGGAGGGAAGTACTGGTAATTGTATCTGAGGGGGTTGGTAATTGTAACTGGGGAGGTGGTAATTGTATCTGGGGGTAATAGTGGTAATTGTATCTGGGAGGGAAGTACTGGTAATTGTATCTGGGGGGTTAGTAGTTGGGTTGGAGATTGGGTGGGAGATTGGGTGTAAGAGAGGGAGGTGGAGAGTGAGTGAGGAAGAGAAGTGGAAAGAGTAAGGGACAGGTGGTGGAGAAAAATACAAGTGTGCAAGGGGAGAGCTCACAAGGCTACTGACATAGGGGTGGCGCCACCGACACGGGGGGAGGAAATATGTTGGCGGCCCTGCTCTACCGGGTGTCTCTGGCACAGACTCAGAGCACACCGCTCAGATTGCCTTCATGACAGGATCCAAATGGGCTGTGGAGCAACTTTAAATCTAAAATAGAGACATGGAGCAAAAGCAGAAAAATATACATCTACAGGAAACACTTATACTTCATCTCCTCATTGAGGGCATGTAACTACATTGTTTCTAATGTTTCAATCCAATACACCTTTCTCATAAGCAAAAGCTTACTCATATTTCCTCCTCCTGCAGGTAAATTCACCACCTCATGTATTTGCCACTTAATCTTAAAGAATGTTTCTTTACGTAAAAATGTTTCCTACAGGAGTTTTCTTTTCCTTCTATTATGTGGGTCATCATTGTTGCTTTATGTTCTGAAAGTGTAATTTTGATTTGCCTATATGTCTGTCCAACATAGCCAAAAGCACTTTAAAAGTAGATTACATTTTGATTATCACAAATTCCTCTAGAGGGATGTGTGATCATACCCCTTCCTAATTATGTTATTACAATGCATACAATGGTGACATGGAAATGTACTGTGGTTTAAAAATAAAAATGATGTTCTTACTCCGCTTATATGAAAATAAAGGCAACTCATGTGCATAAATTTGATCATTTTGTATTAATGGCCAATATTTCTGTATTGTTTTTCTTACCTATCTAGATCTAGTATTATAGTAGAAGCAAATGGCAGGTGTTTTGAATACGCCCTATTTCTGGTAGTTTTTAACTGGCTCTTTCTTCTAATTTTTCATTTTACAAGTTATATCGCCAATCTACAAACGTTTGTACCGCTGAGTTGCTCTATTTCCATATAGAACTTCATTCGACACAGTTCGTTTTACCCTTCATAGCTGACTCTGAGTTAACCCCTTCTAAGTGCCATATGGATGAAAACTTGAGGACAACAGGGTATCATTTTTATCCATAGGTTTAGTATATATATATATATATATATATATATATATATACAGTGTTCGACAAACCTATACATTTGCTCACCCCGGGGCGAGTGGATTTAACCCCCGGGCGAGTAAATATTGGCCCAAGCAGCACACGTTTGGTACTAGGTGGCGAGTAGATTTTTTGGTGATTTGTCAACCACTGTGTATATATATATATATATATATATATATATATATATATATATATATATATATATAAGTATGATACGAACCAATCCAAAGACCAGTAAAGAGACAGCACACCGCACGGGGTTAATCCAAAAATCTATATTCACAACATGAAATACACGTGGTTCGTATCATACTTATTCTCTATGGGACTAGCATCTGCTATTATAACCTTTTCTACTGCAGTGTGCTGACTGACCTTCATGTGTATATATATATATATATATATATATATATGTCCACAATACACAATACAAATACCACACAAGAATCGGGAATACAAAATCAGAGGAGGGTTCACCTGTTCCTCCAGCAATGTTGTGTACCTCATCATGTGCATGAAATGCCCAGGGGGATGCGACTACATAGGTGAGACAGGACAGGGGCTAAACAAGAGAATGAACCTGCATCGCCACAGCATCACACGCGGAACAAGAGACAGTCCTGTTGGCGAACATTTCTCTGACTCTGGCCATAAGATGAACGATCTGAGGGTTGCCATACTCAAAGGTAATCTTAAAACCCCGAAAGAGAGACGGTTGCATGAATACAAATTTATGCAACTGTTCGGGACACTTAGCAGTGGCCTAAACAGAGATCGAAATTTTATGAGTCATTGCTGACACTAGCGAACTCTCTTCCCATGAGCGCTAAAGGCCATGTCTGTACATACTGTGCTATATGTATGCACACACAGCTGTCTCTCACACATACCTATACTCCTTATTTTTCCATCCCTATACACCAATAGGGACCACATAGTAACCACACACACTTTTAGTTGTGCTACAAACTCTCACATTTCCACACCCACCCACACCATTTATATCCCCTCTCACTCCACACACACCTTGTGTAGAGCACTGTTTATACTGTGGGCTCTCCATTCATTCTTATTCACACTGATACACATACACACTCTTTCTTCACTTGCTTTCAGTAACCCTTTGACACCTCTAGCCATAAAACACATCCACATTGGGGGAAGGACCAGCACAGATAACATTCCAAGAGACACTGTTTTTAAGTAATCCTTACTTCATTCATTGTAACATCGCCGGAAGAAGAGATCAGTGTATCTCGAAAGCTCGCACAAATAAAAGCATTTCGTTAGCCACAGAACGGTATCATCTATTTATTTTTTGATTATTGAAGCTCGGCTAACATGGTACTGATAGACTGATATATATATATATAGCAACTGTAAATATTCCTGTATATATATATATATATATATACATATATATATATAACAATCTGAGTCTCAATTTATTTTTAATCAGAAGATAATACATGTATATAAAAGAGATTGTGGGTCACATTCTTTTATGCACCTGACAAAGGAAGGTTGTATCACCCCGAAAAATAGTGCTTGTCATTCACTCTGCATATAATTGAATAAACCTCGCGGTTGGCACATATTTGGACCCCACCCCTGCTGCGCTGCTACTTCGAATCGTTGTCTTTCCTATTAAGTTACCTGTAGTTGTGTGAAAATAGTATCAAAGATTGTTAATGTTATCACAGAATCATAGACTGGTCAAGCAGGCAGGAATAATTTTATATATGTGTGTGTGTGTGTGCGCGTGTGCGTGTGTAGCAGGGTACCCTCCATCGCCTCCTCCCTGACAGTGGTCACGTCACGTGGAAGGGGTTAGTGAGCTGTGTTGGCCATGTTGTGGTTGGCGCAGCCACATACATATTGACTGTGTGTAAGGCAGCAGCCATCTCGAGGTTGGCGTTGCAGGGGGTCATGTCATTCAGGATATCCTATGCTGACTGGAGATGGTGTGGTCAGTCATGATGGAGCCGGCGATGGGAGAGGTAGTGTCCGGGGAGCTAGTCAAGCCCCCATGGACTAGGCTAGACCCATTTCCCCTACGCCTCAGATAGTATCCCTGTAGGCGGACGCTCACAGAGGTATGCAAGGGAGACTGATTATAGTGAAATTAAATAAGCCTTTTATTGTGCCTGTTACCTTAATATCAGGAAACCATCCAAACAAGGGGTAAACAAAGCTTCTATTCACTTGGGAGTATTTCTAGTGAAATACTATGCAGTTCACAACTCCCTTAGATAAGCATGTCTCCCAGCCCCAAACATATAGCATGAAATGAACAGATATAAAAAAGTCTTATAAATGAAAGTCTTATCTGTTCCTTGTGGTTTGGAGGGAAAATCTTCTCTGTCCCTGGTTGCTACCTTTTCTTCAGGGTTTATCAGCATTCAGGTTTAGAAGTTTCCCCTGTGTCACGAGAGACTCCTGTGGCGGGTAGGATCTCAGTGGCCGGAACAGCACGAGCGTAGTAGGGGTCACAAGCAGGGGTCCGAGGCAGGCGGCAGGTAGCGAAGTCAGGTAACAAGCAGGGGTCCGAGGCAGGTGGCAGGTAGCGAAGTCAGGTAACAAGCAGAGGTTGGCAACGAGGAGACTGGAACAGGACAGGCGGGGCAGGACAGGTCCGGGAGTAGGGACGGAGAATGGGAAGCAGGGACTGAGACCAGGGAGCAAGGACTGAGACCGGGGAGCAAGGAACAAACAGGGACAAGCCAGATTACTAGCAAGGGCCTTTACTGTGAACAGACTATAATACAGGTACAGGTAAAGGAACAGATCAGGAATCAAAGACAGGCATGTGCATAGGAGTCTGACTAGAAGCAAAGGCAAAAGCAACAGACAGGAAGCAAGCTATAAAGGACAGAGACAGGAGCAACAAGAAGACAGACAGACAGACAGACAGAGGAACCCAGAGCCAACAGAAAGCAGCAGCACACCCAGTGGACAAGGAAGCTATGGCTAGGCAGGAGGTCTAGGCGACCCTGACACCATGTGTCTTGAAAGCAGCTCTGCTGCTTCTTCTGGCAGGGCTCAAGACAAGTGTCTCCAAGTTCAGCTCAGGTGTGAGCTAAGGAGTCTCACTTCCAGTCTCAAAAGACAGGCTTTTCTAAGCCATCTAATCAGGCAGGTGATGTTTGTTAATTGACTACAGCAGTTAACCACCACACTGCTGGATTAGAGGTACATTACCTGAACAGGGATAACTCCCCTGTTACATACCTCCCCTGTTTGTGGGAAGCTCGGGCTTGCCACGGCCAAAGCCCATCCTTCCACTCTCATTCTAGATATCTCTGTGACTTGAATGAGAGTGGATGGAGGAAGAGAATCCTCAGTCCTGCTGGGATTGGAGCCCTTTCTCCAGTTTATTCTTGTCTCCTCCTGAAGGTGCTTGAGATCAGCACTCCTCAGTCCCTTGAGGAGGACTTTTTCTAAGTATAGTCTTTTTGCTACGTGCGCGGTCATGAGATTTCCCTCGCGTCGGGTGCTCGTCTCATTGTAGGCATACTGTATGGCAGCAGTTGCAGAGCGTTTATAAACAGCCCTTTGAGTTTTCCGCTCTTGAAGCTGTCTCTCTGCCCTTTTCCCACTCAATGGGGTTGCTAGTTCAGCCTCTTTGGCGTTAAGTTGCAATTCCACACCCACTTTCAGAGAATGTCCCATCTTTTCAGCTTCATCAGCTAAGGATTCTTCTGGTTTTGATTCAGCATGTGTACCTTCTTTTGTTGCCTGTTGGGTGGCTGAAGGTTTTGCTAGTGCTTGTTTAGGTGGTTCACATTTTGCAACCTTGTCTTTCAGATGAGCGGTATTCCCAGCTCTCACTATACCCTTGTCTTCATGGGTTTTTTGAGGCTGTGGGATACTGACGCTTAGTCAGGGTCAATACTTGTCCTTGTAGGACTGTAATCTCATCCGTGAGAGATCCCTGTTTTTTGAGTGCGTCTTGCAAGTCTCTTCTCAGGGAATTTATCTGCACGCTTTGCTTTCTCTGAGCTTGCTTCCACATTTTTATTGCATTGTGAAGCACTATGAATTTCTTTGCTCGGGTAACAGTTACTTGTTTTAGTTTCTGGACCTTCTTGTGCTCCCTTTTGTGCCGGGTCACCTGGGTTCTAAGCTTGGCCTCTAGCGATGCTTTGGTGACGCTCAGGGTAGCCTTCAGTTTCTCATGCTGCTTTGCAGGGACATACTGGGTCATCAGACGTTCCTGCAGCACTTGAATTTCTTTAACAGCCTGCAGATTTTCTTCCTGCAGAATTCGCTGCTTCTCCTCGGCCTTCTCGAGGTGTGTACGCAGACCTTGCAGTTGGTTCTGCAGTCGGTGCTCTGCTTCAAACTTCTCACCTTCCAAAAGTCTATTTATTTCCTTAAGCTCGTGTAGCTTTTCATTCTTTTCCTTGACTTCGTCTGTCAACTGAAAATTTTCTTCTTTCAGTTTTAAGTTTTCTCTTTTTAATCTTGAATTTTCTCCTTTTTCAGTCTCTGTACTATTCAGGGCCTCTTTGCAGTCTTCCTTCCATTTACGCACATCTGCTTTGAGAATGACAGTCTCCTGGCATGAGACTTCCTTCTCTAGGTTGAGGGTCTGAAGCTCCTTCTGAGAGACTTTGAGATCTATATCAAGATTGACAATAGTTTATTTAGATATGTCCAGCTCCTCAGTGAGACTGTGTAGTTCCTTTCTGGAAACTTCCAGATCTGTGCGGCAGCTGTTGGTCTCATGATGTGAGGCATCCAGTGCTCTGCGGAGTGTCTGAACCTCTTTCTGAGATACGTCCACCTCTGTCCGGACATTGTTGACCTCCTGTTGTGAGGCATTCAGCTCTACACGAAGAGTGTGAACCTCTTGCGGAAAGACTGTCATCTGCTTTAGTGCCTCCTCATACTTCCGCTTCAACTTAATCAGCATTTTATCAGATTGACTTTGCTTTTCATCCATGCCGGAAATAGTAGCATTCGCAGTATCTAGCTCAGTCTTGAGATCGTCCAATTCTGTTCCAGATTCAGAGTACATTGCGAGCACCGTCTTCTGTAACTCAGCATTATCTTCTCTCTCAAGTTTCAATTGTTCTCGAAGTAGATCACAGTCACGCCTGGCAATTTTCAGGGCGTCTTCAGGGCTGGTCAAGGGATCGTCACTCACTGGTTCCGGCTCCGCTTCCCTGGGATGACTGGTTGAGGGTTCCTCACTGTTGGCACTGGACAGACACTTCTTTGGGGTACACAACTTCTGCCTTGGGCCCTCTGGATATTCGATTATCCGCGGGACGAATTCTTCATTTTCTCTAGGCTGCAGGGCATCTCGGTCCCCCTTTTTCTCCACAGGATCTGCGGACGTGTCTGTTCCTTCCACGGTACATGAAGAACCGCTTTTCTTTTTCTTTTTTCGCCTTTTTGTTTTGGATGACACCGTCCCTTCAGGGATACTGGGGTCTCCATCTTCATTTGAAATTTTAGCAGCGTCACTGGATCCACCCGGCTTTTCTTGCAACTGTAATAGCTGATGGAAATATTTGGTGATCCACTGCTCCCGCTCTTTCTCCTGCTGATCATATTCGTCATCAAAGGGAGCGGTCTTTTCGGTTCGTGCCGAGTTCAAGCACCCCCACCATTCTTGGGGTGTTTTGTGGGTGTGACTCGGTTCGGGTTCCCGTAAGAGATGTCTTCCTCTTTATTGGACTGGAAGGGCCACTCTTCCGTGGGGTAGGGTTCATTACAGGAATGCTGCATCTTGTCCTCCATTTTTAGGCTATCAGGTGTAATTTTCTTCCTGACCTCAGGAGGTGCTATTGCAGCTGTTGCCACTGTGTTTGCTAGAAACCCCAATCGTGGTAGTCCTACAGGTGGGCATATTTTGCTTGTAGAGGTCGTAGCTCTCACAGGCATCTCTGTAGACTTTTTCTTTCTTGAGTAAGTTTTACAATATCAGCAGTACTGTGCATGCGTTTTCTCTCATCAGGTATACAAGATGTGCAGTTGCTAGGTAAAAACGTCTATTTGCTTTACACCATTTACTTGCTAGGTTTAATCTCTCATTAGGTATGCTGAATATGTAGTTGCTAGGTAAAAACATCTGTTTGCTTTACACCATTTACTTGCTAGGTTGCAATCTCTCTGCTTCAGCCAAATAATGTGATTTTCTGCTTGAGTTCAGTATCAACTTTGGGTATTATGACATTCACTCTTCACACTTTGGGATACCTTTTACACAGTTCAGCAATTCCTTTTTTCTAGTAGGCAATTTTACCCTCAGCACTTGTTTACTGAAAATTCCCCTGCTTCAGCACAGTCTTGCATCAATTTTCACATTTTTATGCATATACTCCATTCACAACTGGTAGTCCTATGCGGTGTGGCAGCCTTTACTTGCAGAATCAGTACCGCTCATGGGTCACCATTTGTATTCACTGCTTCAGCTAAACATTTGAAAACAACAAACACCTATCCCTTTAAGGGCTAACTCACTTCTTGAACCCTGACTATGGCTGGAAGGCAAACCCCCTATTTCAATGACCATATTACACTTTAGTGTGATAGGCAAATAAGGTTTTACCTGCTTCAGCAGTCTCTCTCTCTCTCTCTCCTCTTGGGATTGGGGAAAAGAGTCCATCTGTGGTTTTGTAAGTTTCAGTGCAGTAGTGTGTATCACTTTAACTCTGATCTCTGCTGCACGATTTTTTATTTTTTTTTAAGTTGCTCAGACTGTTTGTAGGCAAAAAAGCATAAAAAAAAATTCACAGAAAAAATCTTCGGTCCTTTCTAACTTCAAAGGCCATCTCTCGTCCCACTTCGGACACCATATGTAGGTGGACGCTAACAGAGGTATGCAAGGGAGACTGATTATAGTGAAATTAAATAAGCCTTTTATTGCGCCTGTTTCCTTAATATCAGGAAACCATCCAAACAAGGGGTAAACAAAGCTTCTATTCACTTGGGAGTATTTCTAGTGAAATACTATGCAGTTCACAACTCCCTTAGATAAGCATGTCTCCCAGCCCCAAACATATAGCATGAAATGAACAGATATAAAAATGTTTTATAAATGAAAGTCTTATCTGTTCCTTGTGGTTTGGAGGGAAAATCTTCTCTGTCCCTGGTTGCTAACTTTTCTTCAGGGTTTGTCAGCATTCAGGTTTAGAAGTTTCCCCTGTGTCTTGAAAGCAGCTCTGCTGTTTCTTCTGGCAGGGCTCAAGACAAGTGTCTCCAAGTTCAGCTCAGGTGTGAGCTAAGGAGTCTCACTTCCTGTCTCAAAAGACAGGCTTTTCTAAGCCATCTAATCAGGCAGGTGGTGTTTGTTAATTGACTACCAGCAGTTAACCACCACACTGCTGGATTAGAGGTACATTACCTGAACAGGGATAACTCCCCTGTTACAATCCCCTACACAATAGTGAATGTATTGTAGGGTCGGCCCATAGTAAGGGACTCACCTCTTAGTATATCGACGACTCAGCAGAGCAGATGGGACCGCAGTGGAGGATTCCCCAGGCCTGGTGGAATCACTCGCGCTGTGCTACCAGACGTAAGGTGAGAAGGGGATTGTGTTGTAGGCCCTGCATCCTGAGGCCACGCTTGCCGCCTTTCTACAAATCCCCTGGTGTACTCGAGCCAGCCAGGAAGGTACCACCACGTGCACCAACACCACACCGGGAGGGTAGCACTGCCCTCACATATATCTGGATGGGACTGTTTGGATGGATCATTGGGTTTTAGGTGCCAAGGGTACCCTCACAGTACTTTGGGAGATGGTTATTGTGATTGTGTATACTGTATTGCTGAGACTATGGGACCATAGTAAATAGGTTGTATGCACTTTGTTGTGATTGTGGTTATTGGAGGTATACCGGTTCCTTTGAGGGCCTAACCCACAACGCATGGGTCCTCACAGGTGGAAGCGCTGCACCAGCTACTCCAGGTTCCCCAACTGCGGAGGCTTAAGGCTCTTATAAGCCTAACAGATAGCACCATAACACCCATAGTACGCATATCTCCCGAGGAGAGAAGGGGTGTTACATATATATATATATAACACATAGTAGATGAGATTGAAAAAATACATATGTCTATTGAGTTCAATCTATGTTAAGTTTAGATGACAGTTACTTACCTTATATGCATACTTACAGTATATTGATCCAGAGGAAGGCAAACAAAAAAACCCAGGGAAACATTGTCCAATGCTGTCTCATAAGAAAGAAAAATAAATTCCTTAATAACTCCAGTAATGGCAATTAGATTTCTCCCTAGATCAACATCCTTCCCATGTTTACTTATTTGGTATTTCCCTGTATATATTTCCTTTCTAAAAATATGTCTAATCCTTTCTTAAAGATATCTATTGTATTTGCCATCACAGTCTCCATGGGTAATGAACCCCACATTTTAACTGCCCTTACTGTAAATAACCCTTTCCTTTGTTGCTGGTGAAATCTCCTTTCCTCCAACCTTAAGAGATGACCCTGTATCATTTGTACTGCCCTTGGGATGAATGGTTCTTTTTAAATCTTCTTGTATTGACCCCAAATATATTTGTATATAGTTATCATATCCCCTCTTAGACACTACTTTTTTTTTTTTTTCAACTTATTCTTTATTTGTTTTTTTTTTGTTTTGTTAAGAAAAGTGGGGAGTGGGATACAAAGGTAACAAAGCTATGGAGGGCCACACATGATATGGCGCAGACAATTCTTGGGTATGACTTCCCCCTAGACCCTGGAAGGTACTGCTATGCAGACCAATTGAAAACATAGAAAAAACTGACGACAAACTCCTGACACACATATATACAGCTGCCAGATGCGAAATAGCCAAAGCCTGGAAACAGGAACAGCAGCCGGCCATACACGCTGTAAAAGCGAGATTATGGAGGATCTGTCTTATGGAAAAACTGACGGGGATACAAAACGACACAGTACAGAAATACATAGACGTCTGACACTACTTTTTTTAATGTAAACAAATCTAATTTCGCTAGCTCTCCTGATAAATTAGATTATCAATCAATTTTATTAATTTGGTGGCTCTTCTATGTACTTATTTCTAGTTCCATAATGTCTTTTTTATGGACTGGTACCAAAATCTGTACTCCATATTCAAGGTGTGGTCTTGCAAAGGATTTATACAGTGAGGAAATTATGCTTTCTTCTGTTCCATCCATTCCCCATTTTATGCAAGATAATATCTTATTTGCCTTTGCAGTTGCCACCTGACATTTAGCATTATTGGTATGTCTGCTCTTTACAAGCACTCTTAAATCCTTCTCCATCAATAATTGACCTAATTTTTGTCCCATGTTATTTGTAAGTAGTCTGTTTATTCTTGCTTCCTAAATGCCTAACCTTACATTGATCTGTATTAAACATCATCTGCCATTTACCTGCCCAAGTCTCCAGTCTCTCCAAGTCCTTCTGGGAGAAATTACATCCTGCTCTGATTCTACTACCTTACACAATGTAGTGTCATCAGCAAAGATGGAGACTTTGCTCTCTATGTCAACCTCAAGTACATTAATGTACATATTAAAAATCAGTGGCCCCGGTACTATACCTTGAGGAACTCTGCTTACAACTTTAGCCCAGCCTGAAAAGATTGAATTTATGATAACTCCCTGTGGTCTATCCTTCAACTAGTTTTTAATCTGGATGCAAATACTTTTACCCAGACCAATTGCCTTTATTTTGTACACTAACCTCTTGCAAAATCTAAGTAGACCACATTAACTACATTTCCCTAGTCTAAATTCCTGCTTTCATCTTCAAATAAACTAATAAGGTTAGGTTGGCATGTCCTTCATAAATTCATGCTGACTGTTACTAATTACAGTATTGTTTTATATATTAGGTACTCCTAAATATTATTCCTTACAAAGCCTTCAAGTTGCATCCCCACTATTGATGTCAGTCTTACGAGGTCTGTAATTCCCTTGTTGTCATCTAGCTTCCTTTTTAAATATAGGTACCAGTCTGCTTTACACCAATTTTAAGGTACTAAGCCTGTGGAAATTGAGTTCTTGAATATTAAATATAATGGTTTGGCTATTAATGAACTTAGCTCCTTAAGAATCCTTGGGTGCATGCCATTGGGGCCAGGTGTTTTATTTACTTTCATTTTATTAAGCCGCCTCTACACTTCTTCCTCTGTTAACCAAACATTTTGTTAATATAGAGGTTGTGGCTTCCTCCTGTTGCAATAGACTTCTCCTTGATAAATCCTGAGGCAAAGGCAGTGAGCCAGATCAGCACCTGGACAGTTCCATGGACTCAGTTTGCCATTGTGCTGCTGCTGTTGCTTTCATCTGCAGGGGTGTGTGCAAACTTTTGCCCATGTGCAACACTGCCTCTTGTCCTCCGGTGCTTGTGACCTCCCCCCCGCCCTTCGCTGTGTGGCGTCAAATGACGCGCAGGGTCATGTGACGTCAGGTCACGTGACCCGCAGCATCATTTGACGCTGTGTTGCTATGGCAATGCGCATGTGACATCACGCCGCATGACCCCGCGGCATCAAATACACTACCGACACACTTTATTGAAGTGTGGTCGGTACCGCAAGCCGGGAAATCTCCCGGCTTGCTAGTGGCCGCCCCTCGGCGTGCCGCGCGTCATAGACGCGCGGTCACGCGTCATCGGGAGCGTGCGCCCCCTGCACGCGTGTCCAGGGGCTCCCCGAGGGAGCCCTGGTGTCCCGCGATCGCGGGACAGCGGCAGGGGGTTCCGGGGGACCCGGCGG
The DNA here is from genome assembly GCF_040206685.1 of Ascaphus truei. Classification (NCBI taxonomy): domain Eukaryota; kingdom Metazoa; phylum Chordata; class Amphibia; order Anura; family Ascaphidae; genus Ascaphus; species Ascaphus truei. The sequence goes on from NC_134483.1 coordinate 505,786,344, forward strand.
ACCCGGCAGCGGTAGGGAGAGCGCCCCGATCGGAGGGCGCTCTTCCGCTGCTTCGGCGTGCGCCCGTCACACTCGGGCGCGCGCCAGGCTACTGCTGCGGCACAGAACGGGCAAATGCTCGAATAAACTGTGCCGCAGCAGTACATGGGACAAAGCCGGTTTTTATTTGCTGGTTGCTGTGCCATTTTTATATGCTGAGTTGTACTACATTGTATCCATGTACGCAAGGATACATTGAAGCGGAGTCACACTTTTCTTTAGATCATGAGACACTGCTTTTATCTCCTAGAGTAGGTAGGGATAGGGAGATTTTCGTTGTTGTCTCTACCAATATTAGTCACACTCTACACACCTGATATTGTAGGGATTAGCTGCAGTTGAGCATAGTGACACACTGCTCCAAATAGTTTAATTCTACATTAGGGCTGACTAGCTATAATCAGCAACCTGCCTGTCCTTTCTCGTGGCCATAGATGATAGGGATCATTAGGTCATTATTTTCTTTTCCTGTGGGTATATTAGCGTTGTTCTTCATTCCAAGGACTGCCCTGATGCTTACTCTACAATTTATATGAGACTTATGTGTCTATCCCTTTGGATTCACCGAGTTATTTTTGCCAAACAATTTTTGGTGTGACTTCCTACTCCCTTTCCAGCTTTCATTGTAGCGTTCACATTAGCAGCATTGTGATTAAGAGTACCTTCTCTCTGGTTATCTTTGCAGTGGCTACATGTTTTGGATTAGGGCTTAGTTTTAGATACATCCACTAGTAATTGTATACAGCCTCACCGGGAGGTTTTGTTACTTTAGGATTCCCTGTTATATATACTGTAGTACAAGGATGTATTGTTAGTGTCCCTTTTATTTTATATTGGTCCAAGAATGTAATAAAGTATTTTTAAGCTATTCATTATACTTACCGTTTGTCAGGGACCTTCTCCATTTGTATAGATACCTGACTTCTGTATTGCTATAATTTAATATTTCTTGTGGCTGTTGAGTGCATGCTACTAGGGACCCCTTTTCTCCTCCCCTACTCCTTTTTCTTAAAGGGTAGGAGTTTGAGCTTTTTTGCTATTGTAGAATTTTGCTTCCCTAGTGCACCCTCCACTTGTTACTTATTGAGGCTGAGCGCGCTTCACCCCCCCCTCCTTTCTGTTCATGGTCCATGCCATTATTTACTTTCATTTTATTAAGCTGCCTCTACACTTCTTCCTCTGTTAACAAAAGTTTTGTTAATATAGAGGTTGTGGCTTCCTCCTGTTGCAATAGACTTCTCCTTGATAAATCCTGAGGCAAAGGCAGTGAGCCAGATCAGCACTTGGACAGTTCCATGGACTCAGTTTGCCTTTGTGCTGCTGCTGTTGTTTCCAACTGCAGGGGTGCGCAAACCTTTGCCCCTGCACCCCTCTGCCTCTTGTCCTCCGGTGCTCGCGCCCCCCACTTTGCTCTGTGTGGTGTTAAATGGTGCGCAGGGTCATGTGATGTCAGGTCACGTGACCCACAGTGTCATTTGATGCCGTGTTGCTATGGCAATGCGTGTGTGACATCATGCCGCATGACCCCGTGGTGTCAAATGATGCTGTGTTGCCATGGAGACACTTCCTGACGCCGGCTGAAGCAAGGTAAGTTTAGGTTCCAGAGGCCACATGTGATCCCCCAGCATTTAATTTTAATGCCTTGGGGAAGAGCGCAGGGCCACTGCAACCACCCGTGCCCCCCCATAAAAATCTCACGCCCCCCCCTGGCGGGTGTGCCCCCAGCTTGCGCACTCCTGTCCTACTGTACTTAAGGGAAGCCCTTCCCTTTTGTCATTTGCAGATAAACTTTTTTGTTTTTGCTACTGTGCCTGCTTCCAGAGACCTGCCTGTTTTGACCTGTGCCTGACTGACCAATCTACCTGCATGCTACATGCCTTTACCCTTGCCTGTCTGACCACTCTATCTTTCTGATACTATACTTCTCACTGTGTACTGCCAGGTCTGTCTAGCTCCTGCCACTGGGATCTACCTCACTAATTAAAGCCCAAAGCAACAAGCCTGACAGCCTTCTCCATATCTCTAATAATTTGCTGCCCATTTCCCACTGAAAGGATCCTACTGTATATTCTCTAATCAGATTGCCCTTTTGCAACTTTTGTTCCTTGCCTTATAATTCTGATACGATGACTCCGTCCCTTCTGACTTTAAGACAATAAAAGCCTGCCTCTTCTTTTCCATTTCCTCCCCTACCTTCTTATTTAGCCACATTGGTTTAACCTTTTTTCCTTTATATTTATTACCCAGATATGTACACTGATAAGTGTGCTTATCTAACAATGTTTTAAAGACTGCCCATTTGACTTCCGTATATTTTTCTGCAATAATTTTATCCCAATGTATTCTTTGTAGACTCTTCATTAGTCTTTCTAAAATTAGTAGTCTTTGTTGATCTTATATAATACGTTTTTTTATACTGTAGTTTATTTCACGAGACCATGTTCCCTTTCTTGAATATTTGTTATTACTTCACATTGTTTGATATTACCAAGTTCAGTAATTCCGCTCTCCTAGTTGGCTTCTCAATGATTTGAGACATGTAATTGTCTTTTTGTACATACAAAAACCTGATTACTAGAGTTGTACTTCTAATTTCATTGCTCTGGTCGATATCTGGATAATTAAAATCACCCGTTGTTAAAACATGACCTACTCCATTTAAAAAAGAAGCGTAGCTTCCTCAATCACACAGATATGTTGTGGTTTATAGCATATCCCTACAAACATTTTTTTCCATCAATCCATCATTCCATCAATTTCATAAACATCTTCCCTTTAGGTTTTAGGTTTCGATTTGTTTTAATATTTAAAGATACTCCACCACCTCTTCATTTTGTTCGATACTTCCCCTCTAATAACCCTCTAAATTAACTGCAAAGTCCTGAGTTTCATCCCACCATGTATCAGTAATGTCTATGTTATCGTATTGCTAATTTCTGGCTATTATTTAATGTTCCCCAATTTTATCTGCCATGCTTTTTGCATTAGCAAGCTTAGTTAAGGTTGCCACCAGTCGGTGCTATTGGTAGCTTATCTGCTCCTAGATTTCTACTCACATGGATTTTAGTCTTTAGAAATCTACTTATCTGTATTTAATATGGGTGCCTACCTGCTTGCCAAACTCCCAATTCCCTACACTCCACCTCCCTGACCATAACTATTTCCCCATTCCTATGTATTCTGTCTAGTCCATTACCTCTTGCTTGTCTCTCCCCCTGCCTTCCAGTTTCAATCAATCCTTCAGTCAGTGTATCTAAGCAGCTACAATGTATCCTGATATTACTAAGGTAACATTAACGGCTGGGAATATTGGTAACCAATTATACAAATACTGTAGGAAAGTGTTGAAAATATCTAGCACTTCTAGGGAAGTGTGCTGAAACCTGCTATAGAAATCAAAGGATGATCAGTATATTAAAACTCATTGAAAGGGGGCCGTTCGGGAGACGATGAAGGAGATGGACATCTATAAAGGAAAGAGAGGCCTCCGAATGGCCCCAAAACCAAGAAAAACACGGCCCAAGAGGTCTCCCACTTCTTCAGATAGCAGCACTTCAGGGAACAAATGCCACAAGGCGCTTGAGGGTGACCTAGGAAGAAGAGAACCAATAATTATTACAATGGGCCTTAAGAGAGATTAAAAGATCATTTCAAACTGAACGAAATAAAGCAGTTATGGAGTTCAAAGCATAGTTAGCCTCATTATCCCATGTTGGAGCAGAAAATGGAGTCCTTACAGATACAAGGCAACACAGATGATGAAGTATTTAGTCAGATTGAAGAAGTCAACATTTTAAAAGAAAACTTTGAAGATATTGAGAACCTGGAGAGGTGACAGAATCTACAAATCAGAAATGTCCCCGAGAATATCCCCTCAACTGACTTGTAGAACTATCTTAAAATAATCTTTACATTCCTAGAACCTGACTGTGAGGAGAAATACATGGAAATGGACAGAGCTCACTGTGCTCTAGGTCAAAAATTGGTGAACCTGGACAAGTCAAGAGACATTATTATTAAATTGCACCACTACAAGACAAAGGAAAGAAACAGCATGTAGAAACAGCGGGGACATCACATTTCAAAACTCCCAAATTAAAATGTTTAATGATCTCTCATGCATAACAATCTCCAGAAGATGAGAACTTTGACCGCTCACCATTGGCAAAAGAGGGATCCGGTAATGCTGTTGATTCCCCTTTCAGTTAATTGTCAAGAGGAATGGTAAACAGCACTCCATGTGCTATCCTAAAAAGGTTGAACGCTTCCTGCATGAAGTAGGCCTGAGTCTGAAGAAACCGCCGGATAGAGGACTGAGACAATGAGAGCCACTCTAGGCGGGTTAGACCAAAGTGGGCTTAGAAGAGCCCCATCCTGTATGGAACCATCCGGAGGATAGAGGAGATGGGGCCCACAAATGACCAAGGATAACAGCCCAGGAGACAGAGCGGTAGGAATGCCTTTGATGGGAGAAAGAAGAGGAGCGAGCCCCACAGTGGAAACCACCTGAATGTGGACAGACCCAGACTCGGAGAGAAAAAGCAGAAATAACAGGACAATGTAAAGTTGAAATCCAGAGCGGCACTTAAACTGTGACCAATGATAAGACCAAAAATCGGACTGTCCAGGTCATAGGGAGCTGGGTCTGAATATATTCGTGGTGTAGAGCAGCGGTGCGCAAACTGTGGGGCGCGACCCCCAGGGGGGGCGCGAGACTGCCGGTGGGGGGGCGCGGGGTTTACAGAGGCCCCGCGCGCTTCCCGAAGGCACTTAAATTAAGTGCCCGGGGAGCTGCAGGGCCTCTGTAAATCATACTTACCCGTGACTCCGGCAGCTTCCTTCTTGCGTCGCGATGGCAACGCGGCGTCAAAATGACGCCGCGAGGTCATGTGACGTCACGTTGCTATGGCAACGTGACGTCATGACGCCGGAGGGCGGGTCAATGGTGGTTAGGGGGGGCGCGGAAGAGAGGAGACCGCCGGCAGGGGGGCGCAGGGAAAAAAGTTTGCGCCCCCCTGGTGTAGAGGACTATCTATATGGGAGTTTCGAGTACGCTGGCCTAGACAGGTTCTATATTATGAACAGTTATGTGTTTCTTTCCAGGTTGGGTAAATGTTCTTTCAAAAATGTTTATATGATTGTGTAATTTAAGTCGGTACCAGAATTAAGATGTAGCATGTTTTGCTAAGAGACTTTATAGATCTAAACAGAAAATAGATAGAGCCATTAGTAAGAGGCCTTATAATCATCGCGTGAACCTTTAATTAGTACTGCATCCCGACTTTTAAAGAATTCTTCATCTTGGATATGGTTAGATGGACTGAGGTAAACCCTCAGGCCTCACAGGATTAAATTGGACCTTAAATAATTGTGGCGGATAGTAACTTCCCACCATAGACGTGAGGAGCCCTTACAATTGAAGCACTGGATAGTACTCTAAGAGGTAATTTCAATATACAAGGAATACCAATTGGGAATGAAGCCTAAATTTTCTCTCTTCGTGGATGATATGATACTGAGATACTGCCCATTAGAACCCCCCTAACATCTCTCCCAAACTTACAAGCAGTCCGTCAGGACTTTGAAGCGCTCTCAGTTAACAAAACTAACCTGGACAAATCTGATGCTATGAACCTCTCTCCCAAAACATAAGGTGAAATGAATGCAACTAACCTTGTGAACCAGTTGCTAAAACAGCTCCCAATTTGATATCCCGAGGCCCATATTCAAAGAACCTCAAATGTAGCATCATGTACATTCCTCATGTTGGCTGAGGAACAACTCATCCTCATACAGTGGCTCAATTCCCCAGCCCCCCCAGAAAATGTTGGGCCCCTTTCCTAGCATACAGTGCTTCCACTGCAGGAAGGGATTCTGGTAAATGACATGCAAATGTGCACACGTTGAAAACACTTTAGAAGTATATTGCAGCACACATACACTATGGAAATGGTTCCTCTCTTGACCTATAGCTCACTCTAACACATTTTGACTGGTTTAAGGGGATTATTAATGAGCAAACGTTATACTGTAGGACCTTTTGTGAGAAGTGTGAGTGCACATAGACTTACCCAAGAGTAATTGTTATTTTAGTGTTGTACAGCCTTTTTGAGAGATGCTAGATTAATTCAAAAGAAAAGCAAGCATAAAACAACAGTGATCGTTTCTGGTTTGCACAAGAATTTTAAATATACTTTTTATTGAAAGTCTTTTGGTGGATCAAATTGTGCAATAGAAGTGAGTTACATCTATTTTATAGTTCCCCACCACCTGTTTTTGAGACGAATACACACATTGTGTTCAGATTTACAAATCCAAGTCACTGCCTACAGTTTTGTTTACACTGTATTTCTAATGCATTCAATTGGTAATTTGAAGTAGATAATAACTCAGTGGATTGTCGATTAACTGCCATGCAAATAATCTATTTCTTGCAAAATAAGTCTGAAAATGCATTGTTGTTAGTATGCCTTAGAAAGGCAAGTATACATATACAATCTGAGCAAGCATAAAACACAGGCCCACCATATTATACTGTATATGTATGTATTTATTTGTGTCAATTGTATTGCTACTGGGATACAGTAGTAACATCAAATATACAGCAGTAAACAAAAAAGCCCCGATGCACATCCAATACAACACATTATTTAGTTAATTTCTATGTTTTTCTGGAATTTTTCTTTTTCATAAGTACAGATGCAACTGCCGGTTGTCAACCGCTTGACAAGGAATATCTGTGACCATCTCGTGGTCACTCGCGAGATGGTCCATAGCAGGCTGTAATGGCCCATCGGATTAACACAGCGGGGGTCCCTGCGTTTGAATGGAACTCGTGTTGTGTGAATCCTACCGGGTTCCACCTGTCTGTAAGAGACGCGCAGTAAGAGAGACTGAATCCGTCACTTTACCTTTAAAATGGAGGGTCCCCCAACTGTTTTAATCCGATGGGCCATTAGTCTGACCACTGGAATCTCGCGGCATAAGATGGGATAAAGTGCTGGATTCGCAAGGCAAGCGGTCGACAACAGGCAGTTGATTCTGTACTGTATGTGTCATTTAGTTTAATCCTTTGGCCAAAACATTTCATGCCAGAAATATGGTCAACCTTAATGTGTCTGCAGGATTGAAGTTTTTTAGCCAAAGGATTGAACTGAATGACCAATACTTACGAGAGCGAAAAAACACAGAATAAAATAGAAATTAACTAAATAATTTGTCATATTGGATATATTATGGCTTCTTTATTTGCTATGATACATGCAAGACCTAAGTTCATTTTTAATATCTAATTGTTTATGATTATATTAATGCAGGTGATTATAAAGGGTAAAAAATAAATATGTTGTATTATAGGTAAAGGAAAGTTCTATAGCTCTACTTTAGGGCTGATTATCACTAGTATATTGTAGTTGTGACATGCTATATGAAATATCGTTGTTATTATTTGTATACTGTATTCTCCAGTGAGTTGTAAATTATGACTAAAGGGCGGATTTGATTCATAACATATTGTGGTAAATATTCATCCAATAACTCACTTTAAAAAAGGTTAAACATGAATAAATCAAGGTATTTCCCATTTCAATGTATTTTCTCATTTTTTTCTGATTATATTAATCCAGATGACTATAAATGTTAGAAGAGAATTATGTTGTATTATAGGTATAGAAAAGTTGTAAAACTCTACAATACTTTGTAAATAATGGCTAAAGGAGGACTAAACTAAAGAAAATTAAAGAATTTCCCATTTCAATGTATTGTTTTGTCCAAAATGTAACATACACATTTCAAACTTGACAAAAATAAATAATCGATTGGAAGAGGTATACTTAAAAAAATATATACTGTATATGTTACACTTTGTCAGGTAATGTGTTTACAGTGATGATGTCCAATATTTGCTATCCGACGCAGACACCTTTCTGCGCCAGGAGATACCTTAATGCCATTCATATTAATGACTTGGAAGTGGTCTTCCTCCGTTGGCATATGTCTTGTGTCAGGCACCGCAGAGTAAATATGGTACGCTATGTTTTACCGTCCCAATATTTAAAAAAACGTGCTATTTTATTTCTTTTAAGCTATATGTTTCCGTTAACCTTGGAAAGAAATGGGATCTTCTGCAAGAGCGTGTGACAAAAGAACATATTTTCTGGTAAGTACTTGATTTCTTTTGGTCTGGCAGGTTTTGTTTTTTGGTTCAGTATAGAAAATCGTCCCAATGTTGAATGCAATATAGGTATTCTGAAGACACTCGATCCACGTCTGAACCATTCACAATTTACAGTATGCTTCTTTATATCCGACTATATTTTACTGTACTAAGGGGAGGTAATATTATCAACAGCAATGCAGTAAGTCATTTGGAGTTTTGTTAAAAAAAAAAAAGAAAAATGATATCTCCTGCAAGATCGTCCTATAAAAGAAAATATTTTCTAGAAAAAATATGATTACTTTGCATTTATTAGATGATATTAGCAATAGGTCCATAATTTATATAAAGCATTAGTATGAAGGCAAGACTAAACAGGTTATACATAAAATTAATGTATGCATTCATGGGAGTACAGTACTGTTTGACACCTTCCAGATACTGACGTGATATGTATGTCACTCAGTATATATTTCTTGTTATTCATTCTGTAATGAATAAATCCAATTGTTTTCATGGTGTGATCAATATGTTTTCTCTGAATGAGTAGACAGATGGTAAGACATACATGAAAGAACTATATGCTAAATACAGAATTGTAAAATATTATACAGTACGTGTTTAGACAGATACAGTATGTTGTTGTTTGATTATACATTTAATGTAACTGAGCTATTTACTACCAGTAAAGTATTGTGTAAAGTTTTCAATTAACTTGAGAATGTATCATGAAAAATCACTGATTTATGTAGAAGGTGCAATTCTCTATACTTAAAATAAATTTAAAAAAAAATGTTTCCTTCCTGTTTCATTGGTGAAGAAAAAAAATGTGAACTAGCGCTAAAGTGTAATACACAGTGTGATATTAAAAAACTTATAATAAAGGATGGCTGCCCGGTGATACTGCCAGTACTAACAGAATAAACCAAAATAAAGAAAAACCTGGCGCCAGGTTTTTCTTTACTTCCTGTTTCATTGAGGAAACAAAGCTAAAACAAAACTTTTGGGGGGGGGTTCTGAGAGCTTGCTGGTTATCTGTGTGAGGAAACAAAACTATTCTGAAGCTCACTTAGTGGCAGAAAGCTTCTAGGAAATATTGCTACCTACGATAAGGCAACATGGTCGCATGACGTGAATCTTTATTCCAATCTGGCTATGGCCCCAGTGAGCGAGTGCAAGAGCAATGGTGTGCCTGGTGGCGCTCGTGGCCTTCACCCGAGCTATCTGAGGACTTCAGATCACTCGCGACTGGGAGGCGTGGTGGGGTGCGGCTATGGCATCACACGGCTCGTTCACCCTCATTGGCTGAACCACCGCCGTGACATGGCCATCGCTCGGCTGCCACGCCAAAAGTCACATTCGTTGACTTCTCAAAATGTGGTTGCGCCATCGCGCTTTGTGCATGCGAGCGCATGGACTGACTGGGGCCGGCCCCATGGAGGGCCGTCTCTGGGTTGTTCCACGCACGCCATCGAGCGGGCAGTAGCGATCACTGGGGCCTTATAATGTGCTGCTGCCCTCAGTAGGAAGAAGAGTTTGTAAACCATGACAATAAGACAGGCAGGGAATTCTGGGACATGAGAGGAACCTGAATGTCTCCCTAATGCAGAGACATTAGAGACATAGAACAAGATTGAGATTTTCTTGGGGTAAACATGAGGGTAGTACTTGTAATTACCAGCAGCTTCCTATGTGATATAGGAAAAAAGGGGAGTGTACCGGGCGCTTCTATCAAATATAGTGAAAATATCAGTGTTTTATACAAAGTGCATAATCACCTAAAGTGTAACATAATAATTGTTTACAATAAATGTCTAAATAATCAATATAATGATGAACCACCCCCACCAATTGGTGACATATAGGATGACATTACAATTGTGTAAAAAAAGAAAAAAGCTGCTCAAAAAAACCTTTATCCGGACTCTTTTGCTTAGTCCAGAATAGTAGTCGTTCTTCTTCTTGATAAAGGGAGCGCTGATAGTCACATAGTGCAATATGTGGAAAAATCAGATAACAAAATATGTTGCAGTCAATAATAAAAATGAACCCTATTTAATATGGCTAATTAGTATTACTCACAAGTGGAAAAAGGGATATAGGCATATCAGAGATTGTTCTCTCTCTGAAAAGAGCTCTTTAAGCTGTCCTCACATGTAGATTCCTAGGCTGGATATGTTTTAGATTACCCTTGATGAACCCTGGATGTATCCTCAGCGATCAATGCTCTCAAGTATATATTGGCCCGAGAAGTAAAAAGAGAGCCCACAATAGTATAATACTGCGTATAAGTATATTATAGAATGAACATAAGAACAATCACACTCACATTTGTATAAAAGTAACATTCATGGGAGAGAAACTTGCGACGAGATATCACCAGCCCCTCGGTATGTATGCTACCACATCCGCGTGCTTCACTTCCGGTTGCGTCTTGCTTCAGGGCGGAAGTACTGCTTCGATCGCTCCGATCGCGTCAGCTTGCCAGCACTCAATACTGCTACGTGATCTCATCTGTCTCCCAAGAGCTGCCAATCGATTCTACGTGTTTCGCTGTTGCTTCTTCAGGAATCGTATAGGCCAATAGATTATGCTACCTATTTATAGCAGCCCTCTAAACTGATAACCAATTTTTTTCATTATTCACTGCACCATATTTTGTTATCTGTTTTTTCCACATATTGCACTACGTGCACAGCGCTCCCCTTATCATATGTGATATGCATGATAACAGGACCAGGGCACTGGTCATGTAACATGGTTTTATTAACAAATGTACAGTAATGAAAAATTGCGAAAATAAAATGTTTCCAAACATTTTTGCACATTTTGACAAGATTTCGGGGAAAAGGGTGGGATTTAGCAGCTTTTTTTTGCCATTAAAATCACACTGTAAATATTCACAAAATTCATTACAAATTTTGCAAACTACTGTACCATGGGACTAGTTCACACATCAATAATTGCTAGCTACATGCTGTATGGGACTTGTTGCTGAAAAGCTTGATTACTGGCTAGTCAACTTTTTATTATCTAAATTGTGAGAGCAGAAATTCACAAATGAATGACTTAGCTTTTGAATTGCCAAAGCACCTGGACTTCCCCAGTCTCTGTGCCAGTGGGCTGTCGGGGGTAAAACTATGACTAACACTTTGTCGCATTCATTGTTAATGAGTATGTTACAATACCAGGCTTTAATCACTTAAATGCTTTCATGCCAAAAGCTCTAATGTTTATCAGTAACAAATTGGTAGGACACACAAAAAAATGGAAGTCTGGCGTCCTCTAGACATACTGTAGTTGTGACACAGTTCAATGGAGAATACAGGATGCAATTTAATCACAAGTCAGAATACAGAGATAGATTATAAGGCAACATTTTTTTAAGGGTTTATTTTTTATTGTATTTATTTATAAAATGTTTTTCCAGAACATTGAGAGTTACCTCTCGTTTTCAAGTATGTCCTGGGCACAGACTTATAATGACAATACATTGTTACATGTTATATTTACAGTCATTTCATGGACAGTTGGAGACAATATATGTTACGGGTATATTTAGCAGATAATTAACAGTTACTGTACATAGGAGATTAAGTTCTTTGAGGACTTCAGGTGTCACATTTTAAACTGGAGATGGTTTTGAGAGTGTCACTTTTAGCACATTTACAGTTATTTAGGTTTGTGTGATGCCTTTTGATAAGTGGAAGAAACTACGCCACATCCTGGTCCCAAGAGGAATTTTTAAAGCCTTTTCCATTTATTGTCCTTTTTATTTAAGTTGGCTATAGCACTGCATGTGTTAAATACTGAATTTACTGTATTAAACAGCTTTACTGTTTTATGTTTCCGCCCAGTGACGTGTGACAGTACTGCACCGACACACTTTATTTGAGCAAATACCTAGTATGTACCTGGCAGATACCTGGAATGCGCCGCTCCTCACCTCTGACAAGCCCCGCTGTGTTTGCCTTCCCAGCCTGGGTTCATGCCTGGCTGACGGGCGGCTGATCTGTTAAATGATAATGATTAGGATTTAATAGGCTGCAATGCTTCGCGTGTCTACCAGATGGCATAAATTCATGAATTGTAATGCAGTATATATATATATACTGTGCAGTATTGCAGCCAGCGGGAATAAAATGCTTCAATCCCTGCCTGGAAAATAACCCAATGCACTCGGGCAGAAAACAGTCACAAACCTCAATACACCCAGGTATACCCGAATTCGTGGGACTAGCCGAGCTCGAATAAAGTGTGTCGCCAGTGTACAGTACCGACACACTTTATTCGAGTGTGGCCGGTACCGCAAGCCGGGAGATTTCCCGGCTTGCTAGTGGCCGCCCCTCGGCGTGCCGCGCGTCATAGACGCGCGGTCACGCGTCTTTGGGAGCGTGCACCCCCTGCACGCGCGTCCAGGGGCTCCCCGAGGGAGCCCTGGTGTCCCGCGATCGCGGGACAGCGGCAGGGGGTTTTGGGGGACCCGGCGGACCCGGCAGCGGTAGGGAGAGCGCCCCGATCGGAGGGCGCTCTTCCGCTGCTTCGGCGCGCGCCCGTCACTCTCGGGCGCGCGCCAGGCTACTGCTGCGGCCAAGAACGGGCAAATGCTCGAATAAACTTGGCCGCAGCAGTATGTGTATGGAGTTTTTATGGCGCTGCTTCCATGTGTATCTGCGATTTGGAAGTCTAAAATGTCAAAATATGGGTAGAACAAGCACCTTCTGTAGTTATCACAAGACAGCTACTGTATGTGCTTTTGGTAATAAGATGTTTGCATAGATAAGTCGGTGAATAGTACAACTGTCTATTTTTTTTAGACACTTATCTATGCGCACACACGTCTATGAACACGTCCATGCATGCATGCATGCATGCACGCACACATGCACTCAAATGTTATTTTCAGCTGTCGGTTCTTTTTTTAGCGTCTCTGTTTTCTGAACTGGCAGCTATTTATTTATTGTTTTTTAACCTCTGTTCAATAACAAGTGTAATTTTGAGACGTTAAGTGAATATATTATATCTGTGAATTCATGTTTTTGAAAACTCAACTATTTTCATAACACCTTTCCCAACCTTCTCCCTTTTTTCAAAAAACGCAGCCAATATTTTCTACCTCTAAACATGTGCTAAAGGGCCCTACATAACCATCTTTTATTTCTACTTCAACCATTTCCATAAATGTTAAAGCAGCAGTCCCTCTGGTTGCATTTTTTTTTTTAGCTGATCTGGGGGGGGGGGGATCCCACAAAGCTGATCTGTGGTCCTCTGAGGACCCCTGGTTCCTGATCATTGACCAGGTTTGTCCAATGAGAAAGAATACGTGCCTGATGGAAACACAGCGGCTTCAGGGTCACGGCTCACTCTGGCCCAGATCCACAAAAGGGTGCTAAACCTCAGCATGCCTTCACTTCCATCCATTCTTAGCACACCTTTGTGTATCTGAGCCTCGGAGAAAGTGGCAATGTCATGGGGAGATGATTTTGCGACTTTCTAATCATGACCCTTTGACCATATTTATATTTTTTGTCTGTGTCACCTCCGGCGCCAAAAAACGACACATATCTTGGCGGTTAGGAGATCATGGGTTAGGTATTTATTTATAAAATGTTTTACCAGGAAGTAATACATTGAGAGTAACCTCTCGTTTTCAAGTATGTCCTGGGCACAGAGTAAAGCAAATAATACATGGTTACAAGTACAGTTACATAAACGAACAGGGTATACATTATATACAAGACATTGCGTGCACAGTTAAAGAAAATATATAGGTAGGCTTTAAAACAAAAATAATTTATAAGGAATTGCTGCTTTGTGCTGCTCACATTTCTTGGAGGGAACAGTTTACTTTCGTGGATCAGGGGGCTGTTGCAGAGTTCAATGTTTCTAGAGACACTCCTGTTGCTCGTAAATTAACCATTGCAAAAAAAAACATAAGTATGGCCCTGAGTCACTATACAGCACTTTGTATTCATGACCGCGGAGGCCCGAAAAAAAATTGGTGGGTGTTTACTGTGGTCAAAGAAGGAGTCAGATCGATTTAAAGTTACAAAAAATGACATTGTTCTATTTCATCATTGCTTCAGTGCTTTGTATTAAGCTCTTTGTATTTGTATTCAGTGCTTTGTATTACATTATCTGCTAAAGTCAATATTTAAAAAAAAAAGTGTTTTTATCAGACAATGACATGCGGAATAGCCCTTATTTATAAACGTTGGGGTATTTCCCAATGCCAGCGAGTTAAATTGTATAAAAATTTAAATTTACATTTTTTTCGTTGCAAGAGCCTACTCGGTGTGTTGGAGAATGCAAACAGTTGGCAGTACATTTCAAATCACTCAGGTCATTTTTTTTTTTATCCTTTACAAAACCATCATTTTCATCAATGTGGCAGTGAGCTAATTGAGAATATATCAGGTTGTAGTGTTGTGAATGCTTCTCTGAATGAGCTATTATTACTTTGCCATGATGATTTGTGCAGCCTGGTGAAAGGAAGGCTTTTCGAAGTACTGTAAACAATAGCAGAAGAGAGACTTTAATTAACCCTGAGACAGCATTCCTAGTATTCGGCAGCATATATTTTGCTCTCAATGATAATGAAACCGGGTATAACAAAAAGAGTAAGTTTTTCTTTTGTTCAGAGATGTAGTTAGACTGGAAGAAATAAAGGCAGGTAAAGAAAAGACCAAGCTTTATATGTATTACTTGGAAAACCCTAGTTGATGGTTTTTAAATTAGTTTTTGAGACAATCTACTAGGACAACTAAGCTTGCTTCAGGACAACAACATTATAGTTTGACATGTTTACATCCTCAGTCATCAGTAGAAATGTGTGAATATGCCCCCGATTCCATTTATGAATGTTGCCATATTTGTGACATTTTCAGCATGCAGAAATGCATGTTATTTGCCATAATGTACAAATGTGTGGAAATCTTTCCGAACAATTTAGAAATGTCAAAATTGCCAACGTAATAATATATATTATAAAAATATATTAATATATTAATATTCTAAAATTCAGTGTAAAAGTAAATTAGGGTACCAGCCACTCATGCAATTTTTTTCTCTGGTTGGAGCTCACAAATTGAGTCCTATATTTAAATCTGGCATACAGTACCACCCATATCAAGAAATAACAGGGACTTTTTCCATTCCTAAAAGGCAATAAAATAATATTCAAATAAAATATGATTTTTTTTGTGGTCCGTGCTCCATTTGCAGTTGGGATGTGCCATAGCTCTGTTAAATGATCTTTCTTACCAGTATTACAATTTCCGCTTTTCCATATGTTTATTGCAGAAACTGCCTGTTTACTTGCTGCAGACTGCTGACTTTATTGCCAAATAAATTGCTCCGTGGACATTTTCTTTCTACTACACTGCTTGAAATATTGTAAAGTCTTATAGAAATAAGTGTAGAAAATATTGATTTTTTTTTTCACTCTTTGGCAAGGAATTAAAACCACTTCTTGGGCTATCTATTGTTTGTGTAGACATTGAAGTATTTAATATAAATCAACTATAGCCTAGTATGAAAATTGTTATAAAAAACGCATATTTTCAAATGTAATAAATCTCAGGTAGACAACATTAAATCCAGCTCTAACCCTGAGTAATAATAACTTTATGCCTGAAGTGTCTCCAAAAATATAAAATGTAAGATATTAACTAAAATGGAAAAAAATATAATATAAATGATGTGTGTGCATGCAGTAACTCCCCCTACTACTCATATCGTCTTATGAAGATTAATTATCAGGCGGTATGTATCTCTACTAGTTGATTCAATATTAAACATAAATAGGTAGAATAGCATAGTTTAACAGATAGAACAAAATTGGTAGAATTACATGGGGCACTGGTCTTCACATTTGGATCTCAAACAAGAATCTCAACTGAAAAGCCTCTAATATTTATTTCAAATAATAATAATACCATGTTCTTGCATAGCGCTGCTAATTGTACGCAGCGCTTTACAGAGACATTTTGTAGGCACAGGTCCCTGCCCTGTGGAGCTTACAATCTATGTTTTTGGTGCTTGAGGCACAGGGAGATAAGGTGACTTGCCCAAGGTCACAAGGAGCCGACACCAGGAATTGAACCAGGCTTCAGTGTCAGTTAGTGTCTTTACTCACTGAGCCACTCCTTCTCCATAATGACAAGTAACGTGTATACAGACTATGACAACTTATTAGCATTTGGTTTCATCATGTATTTTCAAAATCTTACATAAATATTAATAACAAATACATGGCCCGTCCTTTTTTTGACCATTTTCCGACCTGCTTAGAAGTGTCAGACTATACTTTCTTGGCTTTTTTTCTTCCATGTTTAGAGTATGCAGTATTTTAAGTCGTTTTGAATTCTTTTACTGAATTAACCTTTACCATCTTGTTCCATGGCTCAGGCGCTCTTTCAGTGAAGAAGTATTTTGTTGTTTTCTCTGAGCCTAGAGTACCATCATGGACATTCAAAGCAATACATCTTGCTCTAGCATGACTAATACATGCAGTAAGATCACATAAAAGCAAGTATCGTACGCATCTATACTCTAATTCTTATATTACCTCATCAACATCATTTAAACGTCTCCTAGATGTAAATTTACAACTTTGTTGTATTTGGAACATTAACTTTTCCGTTTAACATATCATCCTTAATTACAATTGTTGTAAACAAGATTACCCAAAGAACAATACAGTACGGTATATTTACTCCTTCCTATACATGCACACAGATATGAATTCCTGTGAATAAAGTCCATCCCTAATTCACCCCGGAACTTTTCCAGGCATTTGCTAGAGCATCACCAGGGCACTTCAAACTAGGTTTTGCAATGTCACCCAATTCCAAAGGTGTATGCCACCAGTTACATATTTTAACCTTGCAAGTCTGAAGACTAGATGCATTCGGTCTTATTTTCAACCTTTTTACAGCCAAATAGTACATTACATACTTGAAACAGTACAGTTTAACCCAGGGGGGCGCAAACTTTTTTCCCTGCGCCCCCCTGACGGCTGTCCCCTCGCTCCCGCGCCCCCCCCAACCCCAACTTACCCGCGCTCCGGCGTAATGACGTCACGTTGCCATAGCAACGTGACGTCACATGACCTCGCAGCGTCATTTTGATGCCGCGTTGCCATGGCGCCGCAGGGAGGAAGCCGCCGGAGCCACGGTAAGTTAGGTTTACAGAGGCCCTGCAGCTCCCCCGGCACTTAATTTAAGTGCCTTCGGGAAGCGCGCGGGGCCTCTGTAAACCCCGCGCCCCCCGTCGGCAGTGTCGCGCCCCCCCTGGGGGTCGCGCCCCACAGTTTGCGCACCGCTGGTTTAACCAACGCATTCCAGAGGAGAAAGACTAATATTTTACAGCTTTTTAAATTCATAAACGATGGCAATAAGTTGACAAAAAATCAACCTTAAAAATCATAGAAATGTTTCTTGAAGATTAGTGTTTTAATTCTTAATGCAACATATTGAAAATGTTAGCTCCTGGAGAGAATTCACAGTCAGGTTAAATTGTAATTATTTAATCCCAGACATAATGAATAATTTATTATACAGGTTTATGGATATTAATAACTGTCAGCTTGATCAACTCGCTTTGAATTGAAAAGCTCTCTGTAGGTAAACAGGCTGTTTTAGGTGTAGGCCACACAATGTTGCATTCATTACTTAAAACAGCAGTTTAACAAATATACACTGGCGACACACTTTATTCGAGCTCGGCTAATCCCACGAATTCGGGTATACCCGGGTGTATTGAGGTTTGTGACTGTTTTCTGCCCGAGTGCATTGAGGTATTTTCCAAGCAGGGATTGAAGCATTGTATTCCCGCTGGCTGCAATACTGCACAGTATATATATATATACTGCATTACAATTCATGAATTTATGCCATCTGGTAGACACGCGAAGCATTGCAGCCTATTAAATCCTAATCATTATCATTTAACAGATTAGCCGCCCGTCAGCCAGGCATGAACCCAGGCTGGAAAGGCAAACGCAACGGGGCTTGTCAGAGGTGAGGAGCGGCGCATTCCAGATATCTGCCAGGTACATACTAGGTATTTGCTCGAATAAAGTGTGTCGGTGCAGTAACAGGGTATGTTCCATAAGTACCTGTTTCTCTCCACATAGTGTATCTGCTATGTAAGTTCTGTTAAGTTCCAGGCATTAGCAGGTTAATCTATGGGCCAGTGACCCCCCCTCTGCTACCCTTGAAAGTGAAGGAAGGTAGGTGGTGACGCATGGCCTGTGTACAGCCCCCTTGTCGGTGAGTACAGTCCATGAGCCCGCCCCTTCCAGAGTTTTCTAGGGGAGTAGCCAAAAGTTAGTCAGAGTCTTTTTCCCCCTACTCCTCAGGGTGTGAGGTGGGTCTTCCCCTCATCTCTTCAGAGAGTGAGAAGGTCATTGTCCTGTGCTCCTCAGTGAGAGAGAATGAAGCTGTAAGCCTTCCCCATGGCAGGGCAAGCATGCTCACTTTAGGCCAGCTGACTTAGAGACCATCAGAATCAGAGCCCTACTGATGGGTATGCACCGTCTAGAAAGCCTGGGGCGAGTGGAGAATGTGATGTGCTGCAAAGAAGAGCTGATGCAGCATGCCCTGCAATAAAGTCAGTTCAAAGATACCTCTGGTGTCAGTTCCTGGGCAGGGGGGATATGATTGTGCAGTGATGGGGGCTGACACCCACACCCCATGGTTCCATTACCGCTGGAGGTGCTGACACCAACCCAGAAGAACCCAGAGATCTGTTCAAGCCAGTCCTGTTCCTATCTCTTTACCATCTGGCAGACCACTCAGAACTCCTGCAAGCCTACAGGTAGAGCACCACACACACCTGGTAATACGCCTACCTCCCAATACTGGTCCCTAAGGGAGGTTGTGGGGGAGGGGGCGGAACCGTGTTACACAAGCTATAATGGTCTAAGGCAAAAAGATTACTATACGCATGATCAACAACTGGTCTTAAGTCAAACAAACTGTGATTTTCCAGATCTCTGAACTAATCATCCTGCTTAATGTTTTAGTTTGATGAACCAACTTCTCTATTATGTGAACAAATAATGGTGTAGCAAATTGTCGATCTAGTATACCATTGCTCCTCAGACGTTTTGTGAATCAATTTGTGGTTGGTGCTGTTTGGAAATCACTTTTCTTACACCATGGTTTCTCTCCAGATAGAGCCCTCGTATAGTTTCCTAATTAAATCAGACATTTGTGATAGGAATTTGAGCTCTTAAAAATGTAATTAGCTCAACATTGAATGGTAATGTAGATTTGAATTACTATTATTAGTTGTTTTAGCTTACTGCAACCACTAGGGACTCTTTACATAAACTGAGTTAGTAGTAGTACATTAAATGCCATAAAGTGACATTTAGTAGAGTTTGAAACTGCCTGTGTTAAATATTTAACCCAACCAAGCTTTGAGAGTAAAGTACCATTGACATATGAACCCTAACACACTGCTTCCCAATTGTCTTGTGTTGGCTAATGCCAATTATCGACTATGGGACATGGTGTACGGCTCGGCACCCCAAACCCACCTTAGCAAACTTGACACCCTCTACAATTCAATATGCCATTTTGTTCTCCAATGCAACTACAACACACATCACTATGAAATGCTCAAAGAACTAGATTGGTCATCACTTGAGTCTAGGTGCAAGTTCACCTTTCCTGTCTTGCCTTCAAATACCTTCGGTCAAGCTACACATCTATCTGAACAAGCTCCTCACCCCTACCACATGCAGCACTTATCATCTGAGATCTGACTACAAAAGACTGTTCATGGTCCCAAGGCTCAACAAAGTATCCGGCCGCTCCTCCTCTTACCGTGCACCCCAAAACTGAAGCAAACTACCAGAGACTCTCACAGCCGCTACCAGTTCTTTCAAAACTAAAAGCTGTCTCACATTTTAATCTGGTCTGTAACTGTTACATACGCCTATAATATATATTATTTCTAACTGTGCATACAATGTCTTGTATATAATGTATACCCTGCTCACTTATGTAACTGTGTATTTGTAGACATATGAATGCTGCACACCTAGAAAAGTATATCAATGATACAATTACCGGTGCTCCCGTGCTTGAACGAAAGCCTGTCGTCAGTCCTAGATCGGTAGTAGAAGGAACACAGGGCACAACGGATTTAGAAATCTAAACAGGTCTTTATCAAGTGACATAGTGGCATAAAACACAATCCCATAGCAACCTTTAAATAGCACCCCAATCTCCATCATGCAATCTATCCAATTAATGCTGCGGCCAGCTTTAAGCTAACAAATGCCCGTAATTTTCCGGGGCTTTTTTCGGCTGGTGCCAAACTTGGCCGCGTGCCAGCCGCATCTTCCCTTCCTCCCTTCCTCCGGTCCGCGACCCTTGGCTGCTCCGCCTCTGCTTCCCCTGGTCCCCCACATCCCCCACACATACAGCGTGATCCCCAGCGTCACGGATGCCTTCGGGACGCCGGCGGAACGGAGGCAAGGGAGGCAACGGAGGCACCAGTGCCGCGCGGCCGCGTGGCACGCATCGGGGAAAAACCGCGCCTGCACGCGGTTTTAAATTACCTGCGGTGGCGGCCGCTTTAGACTCAGGGCGGCCGCCAGTGTAGCACTGATTGTAAACATGTGCTGAAAATATCCCTTTCTCCAATGTCCATGTTTCCAGTATAGTTATATCAACCTCTTTCAGCTGTTTCTTCTACTCCTATGTCTCGTGGCTGCCTCCGCAGTTCTTCAACATCCGGGTCCTTAGACCAGTATGTCACTTGATAAAGACCTCTGAGGTCGAAACGTTGTGTTGGCTCAATAAATGTGTTTAGATTTCTAAATCCGTTGTGCCCTGTGTTCCTTCTACTACCGATCTAGGACTGACGACAGGCTTTCGTTCAAGCACAGGAGCACCGGTAATTGTATCATTGATATACTTTTCTAGGTGTGCAGCATTCACTTCATATGTCTGGACTATTGTTACCTGTTACTTTGCTTGCACCCACCAGATTGCTTTTTTAAGCATATTGTTATATTGTACTGATAAGCTATTAAGCTGAAGTTTCAGTACCTTGTTTTTTGTACTAAATACTGTTTGTACCTGTTGCTACACAGGAGCTGTTATCCTCTTTTGGATATTTTTCTATTAGTGACAAGTGGCGAACAAATTTTAATATATGGAAGGTCTGGATTAACCAATAGAGCAGAAATAAAAACTTTTAATGACGAAGAAATTCATAAAATCCTATTCAAATCAACCCCAGAGGAGGCATTTGGCCCTGATAGGCCCACAGATCATATAAAAGATCTAGAGAGGCTTAAGAAAAAATAAATCAAACTTTACATGGCAATACATTAACAGAGTATTATAAACAGAAACTCATACCTAGGGGGTTTCGTATAAAAAGTCGCCCGACAATTGGAAGTGATAGTAATGTTTTCTGCAATAATTGGTGCAAAATCTTAAATAAAGCATCACATTCTCTGAGGTCGAAACGTTGTGTTGGCTCAATAAATGAGTTTAGATTTCTAAATCCGTTGTGCCCTGTGTTCTTTCTACTACTGTGTATTTGTAACCATGTATTATTTGTCATCATAACCCCATGCCCAGGACATACTTGAAAACGAGAGGTAACTCTCAATGTATTTCTTCCTGGTAAAACATGTTGTAAATAAATAGTATTTCACATCTACAATCTTGTTTTCATTTAATGTTAAACAAGTATCACTACTGATTAGACACTTGATTTGCTTAAACTCCACTTAGTGTGTTGCAAGTAGCCTATGTTTTGTTGAAGTTCCATGATACAATATCGGTCGCCACCTTCCACCTTGCCTTCCAGGATGACAGCGGGAATAGTGAGATGTGTACAGGATGATTTCATTATTTTTTTTTTAAATTAGACCTATTTTGGCGTAGTCCCAAATTCTATATATATATGCACTGAAACCTCCCTTCCAATAACATGTGGAGAGACACCTGCGCACAAAAAGAGCGCGCCTGGAAAATATGGAAAATATATTTAAATGGCTCATACCCTACACCTCCTAAAAGATTTTCACAAGGCAATCCAGGTCCTACGGCACCATGTGAGCAAAAGGAGACTGGTGTCAAAACCAACAGGATCAGAACCCACAACCTCTGCTATCCAAGGCATTGAGAGCTAAACCAGTTGCTGGGTAGCGTCACTGTCAGCATAGTGAACTTTTGAGCTGAACTGTTCCCCACCTGTAGCTAATCATACACATGGACAGTATTCCCCTTGGCTTCCTTTAAACGCACTTCCACTTCCCGGTTGCCAGTTCAATGTGCCTTGTGCATAAAAAGGAGCCCACCTAAGTCACCTGGAAGATATGCTAATAGCATCTAAGAATATGATTAGCTACAGGCGGGAGCAACTCAAATGTGTAACTGTCAAATCCATCTTCGAATATCTGTGCACGGGCCGGATCTTTGTAAAAAAAAAAAAAATAATTAGTGCATCAGATTAACTAATTTGCCCATCTGTAATTGTTGGTAAATTTACAGTATTGACAAGATAACTCCATGTCATCATGAGATTTCAGTACAATAATCCCTGCTTTGTAACTCTCACCCAAGTACACAGTGAATTATAATGGTCCCGTATTTCTGTACATAATGGAGACTTGATATGAGGTACTGTATGTAGGCAATACTGACAATAAATACATTTTCTACCGAGATTATGACATATTTAAACTCGCAGTTATGTAAGGAAGGACATGTGTCAATTTATGGAGTGCAGAACTGCGATAAGTTGTCATTTAATTATAAGGTTTCCCTTCATGCTTTAAAGGGCCCTGTTTTTAAATCTAATAGTAAAGGATATCTGCAGTTTTAATAATTGAATTCCACATGAAATTGCATTCTATGAACGAAAGAAAACTATTTCTAAATCTCTGATTAACTTGAACCCATTGCATCTGGCAATGATTTCTCCACCCAAAGAATAGAAAAATGTGTAATGGCAAAATTCATCAAAGGCTATATCAACAGTGAGCATTTTCAAGTATTATGTTACACAATTTACATCAACATCGCCACAAGCTGCAATGAATACAATAGGGTAATGTACTGTATGCAATTCTTGTGCCATGGGTCACAATGGCATATGGTACAAACTAACCAAATGATTTTCAGATTTTAAGCTACCTAATTTAGTGGCATAGCTGTATTTTTTGTCCTCACCCACTAATGCAAAATCAAATACCGGTACATTCTTCTATGGATGCTATGTCCTGATTCCTGAACATTTGATCAAATGAACTGTTCACTTTCTGTGCAAATATGCATGATGCGATGATAACCCAAAAAATATAGAAGCTGGTACAAAATAGAGCGCAGGAAAAAGGCAGATGAATACAAAAGTTCGATTTTTCCTGTTTGTTTTCCTTAATCATTCTCCCCAGTGTCTTTCCCAGCTGAAAAAGACATAGGCATGGGAGAGAAAAATGTATTATGTCTTTATATAGTGACCACAGCTGTACAAAGCTGTACAAAGCGATGATGCAGGAGGAGGGCTACTCTGGAGAAAGTAAGATAGTCCCCTCTCAACACATAACACCTTGGGGGAGAACCAGTCCTGTCAGCCAGTGGAGTCCCCAGCTCCCTCTTCCAGCTCCCCCCTCCGGTCGGGCGTAATTCGGATCCCAGCACCAACAGGCAAAGAGACAGGAAGGAGCATAGAACCCCCAGAAGGGTGGGGCCCAAGGTAATAGTCTTGCCCTAAGGCCGGACCTGGCTACTAGTGGACTTGTAGATGACAGTGATGCTTTTATGTCTTACAGAAGCATAATAGGCAAGTTCACAAATGGAAGACCAATTTCTTATGCCTGAGTTGGTACTTTATTAATGCATAACTTATTTAACATTTAAAACCAGAGACAGAACATGAAACACAGACAGAGCTCAGTGCACATCCAGTGAAACTTATACACGGTACAGTGCCTAAATATATATGTATAGATATCTATTAAATAAAATGGTCTTTTAGTTTAACATTTTGGCCAAAGTGTTGTAAGCCCCTGAGCCACTACACGGCAGACCACATCTCAAGGGTCCCTAACACTAATATAAATTCTTAATAACCTGTGCATTACCAGGAAGAATGATTTATAATAAATCTGTCAAAATTAGTTGCATAGTTCTAAGTCTGATTGAAGCTTTTATTAACCTGTACATTACCAGGAAAATCACTCTGTATTAGATTTGTCACAATCATACTGCAAGCAAGCAAGTTCCCCTGAGAGTGGGAGATGCTATGGAGTGAGCTTTTAACCATTTAAATGTGGGAGGGGGTGAGCTTCAATTAGGTAGGAGGTTGCCACCCTCCAATCAGCTAAGACCAGCTGAACAAGAATTGTAAAACATACAGGAAACCTACAAGCTCATATTGAACCCCCAAAATAACCACAACATATATATAAGCATTTAAGTGTCACAGAGGAGTGCTACTGAGCATGGCAATATATATTTAAAACCAGAGACAGAACATGAAACACAGATAGAGCTCAGTGCACATCCAGAAGGTTATTAAGAATTTATATTAGTGTTAGGGACCCTTGAGATGTGGTCTGCCGTGTAGTGGCTCAGGGGCTTACAACACTTTGGCCAAAATGTTAAACTAAAAGAACATTTTATTTAATAGATATCTATACATATATATATTTAGGCACTGTACCGTGTATAAGTTTCACTGGATGTGCACTGAGCTCTGTCTGTGTTTCATGTTCTGTCTCTGGTTTTAAATATATATTGCCATGCTCAGTAGCACTCCTCTGTGACACTTATATGCTTATATATATGTTGTGGTTATTTTGGGGGTTCAATATGAGCTTGTACAGTAGGTGTCCTGTATGTTTTAACTTATTTAACAGTTACTATTTTCAATGTGTAAAATATGATGATGTTTGTGTGCAAATTTGTTACACACCTCAGGCCTACTCATTCTCAGTATGTAAAATAGATAACAAATCACGGTTTGAGATTTGCATTATCCAGCATCCAGAAACAGTAACATGGAAAATCTTAAAGGAGGTCCTAAAATGTATTATAGGAAAAGTTTTATGTACTGTAAACTACTATAAACCAAAATATGAGTAGTTGAAAACAAGAAAATATTGTTCATTAAACGTGCCATATTACACAAAGCTTATTTATACCCCAATTGGTAAATTAGACTATCAAGAATTTTGAAACATTTAAGAGGCTTATTCTGTTAGCGCTGAACCGTGTGCTCTACACTGAAAGACCCATTACCTTGAATGGGGCTTTCCGGGCAGATGGCATGGTTCAGCGCTAACGGAGCTAACAGAATAAGCCCCTAAATATTTACTTAAAGAAATGTCCTTGGCAATCAGAGATGGAGCAAATGACCATCAAGTTGCATCCTGTTTACACAAGTTGAAAGCACTATACAGTTAAGGGAGCATTGGTCCCAAGGCTCAACAAAGTATCCGGCCACTCCTCCTTCTCTTACCGTGCACCCCAAACTGGAACAACCTACCGGAGACTCTCACATCAACCACCAGTTTAAGTTGTTTCAAAACTAAGGCTGTCTCACATTTTAATCTGGTCTGTAACTGTTACATACGCCTATAATATACATCTTCTCTAACTGTGCATGCAATGTATTGTATATAATGTATACCCTGCTCATTTATGTAACTGTATTTGTAACCATGTATTATTTGTCATATTAACTATGTCCAGGACATACTTGAAAACGAGAGGTAACTTTTTCTTACTTCCTGGTAAAACATTTTATAAATAAATAAAATAAATAAATACTGTATGCAATCCATAGGAACAGAACTTTGCTGGTCACCATGTTGAATGGAAATAAGCCTTTAACGTGTGGTGGTAAAGTACTACAAATAAGTTGGATTTCACATATACAGTAATATAAAGCTCTGACAACCTCGTCTGAGGCCCAGCCACATATTTCAGTTACTATTACCAAGATGCACATAGCATCTGTAAATATTTAGGTTCATAAAACAACTCCTGTGAAGTTTAACGGATGTCTATGGGAAATGTATCCCTGTACATCTTGCTTACTATCTCATAGTACACTTCAATGAGAGCGTTTTTCTTGTCAGGTTGACAGCAGGAGGAAATAGCTCTCTATGAACTATGGACATTGCGAATTAAAGAAGAAGTTGGGCTTTTAGTCCAAATTGGGAAGCTTTTAACGTTCCAGTGAACAATAAAGCAAGAGATAAAAAATATAGTGTATTAGAAACATCACATCTATTCTAAATGTGCAGACATGAATCATTTGCATAGGCCTCGAATTGCTCTCTGCAACCTTGTGCAATTCATTGGACTTTCGATCACCCGGGCTTTTTCAGGTGCAGAATATTTGACAAATCTCTTTACCTCAGATGCCATCAAAGTGAATTGAATCTAATATTTAACAGTGGCGCCTTGTAGAGCTTAGTTAAAAAGAATACATTTATTTCTATCACTTTCCTACCTGATGTGATATCAGCCTGTGCATTTTAGTTGAAGACCCTTGCAAATATGCACATTTTTACATTTGGCACATTGTAAAATACCAATTTACAATAGCAATTTCTTATTCACTACCAATAATAATATCATTATGAATTACTGAGTCATTGCAACTCAGCAATCGCTCTAGTTTGTGTGTGTTTGGTAAACTATGAAGATCTTATTCAGTATAGTAGGAAATGCAATGCAGAGTTAACAATGCATTGGCTTCCATTCAAGTGAGTGGATACTAATGTTCTGCTAACTGTGCAGTATCACATGTCTACATTATTGAATAAGGGGGTAACATTGGTGTATTGTATACCTGCCATAATGTCAACAGCGTGATAGTGTTCCAGTCCTGGTTCTGTACGCCTGTTTGTTGATATGCTTCATAGATCAATTGTGTTGCATAAATAAGTAAATACATTTGTACGGTACTTGTTTTGTAACCTAGATCACTGCTTTAACAGGAGACCCTCAGGGCAGGGTTTGGCCTCAATAATAAGGTGTTTTTCTTTCATAACAAGGAAAACATTAAATGTATGCTGCAGCAAACAAGAGATAAACTTTTTGTTATGGCATTAAGTGGTGCTGGTTTTGAATTAGGATATGAGTCTGAAACCTTGTGCCAGATCCTTGTAACTTTGACACATCAGTTTCTCTAGGAGTGACCCACTTCCTGAACAAATGGCAACATTAACTATCTGAAATATAAGCTACCAAAAAGGAAAGGAGAGCTTCAAAGGACGTTACTAGCACTTGGGCTCAATAATGTATTATATTTCAGTAGAATAAAAGGCATGTGATTATAATAAATTATTAAGCCCCGCTAAAAAACAATGTCCTTTGAAGCTCTTTATTTTAAGGAGATTGTTTTTAAATTGTTAATGGTAACACATAAGCCAGTTGCAATGGATATCCCTCAAGCCAAATTTCTGTCACACACCACACAATGCACAAGTCTGATATTTCCAACGCCCAACATATTAAACGTAGCTAAAGCACTTTCCAATCTATCACTATGGACGAGCTCCTCTCCACGATTAGTGGGATCAAACTCTCCAATTTTCCTGGGGATTCATGTCTGGCCTGGCTAATAAAGAATCAATGATTGAACTGGCCCCTTTCAGTCTCAAAATTGCAAACCTTTGATTGTATTCGGGCTTCCTACCCACCTCTATTAAAGAAACCCTCTCTGGATACGCTGAACATGGACAACTATCGACCGGTCTCTAATATTCAATTGATAGCCAAAATAACTGAAAAACTGACCCTAAAACAGTTAGTGAACCATCTAACCCAATATAATATGTTGGACTCACACCAATATGGATTTGGAAAAAACTACAACACAGTAGACCAAGGGTGCACTGCAGCTCTTATTCTTCTTCACTTGAGCACAGCATTTGACACAGTTAATCACACTTGTTTGCTTACCAGGCGTAAATCAGATGTTGGGTTGAGAGGTAAAGTGCTGGAATGGTTCCAGTCCTTTCTTAGTGACTAGTCAGAAAGTCACCCTCAAAGAGGAATTGTCAAACAGAATCCTGCTGACTAGTGGCGTCCCTCATGGATCTGCCATTTCCCTGGTTTTATTCAATATATATGTTAAACCCCATAGAGGACATCATTTGGTCAAAACAAATTCAGTTCCATCCATATGCAAAGGACGTCCAATTGATGTCGGACATCTTCAATGATCCTATCATCACAGTGAACAGTCTGAATAATTGCCTTAGTGACATCTCTTATTGGATGGCTGTGTATTGGCTGCAACTTAATGCCTCTAAATCTGAGCTGCTCCTGATAGGCGTTAAAGCACAAGCAGATGCGGTGAGTAACGCCTTCAATGATCTAAAAATCAATAATTCCGCCATCCTAAGGAAAGAGAAGGTGAGAAGCTACTATAGATAAAAACATAATTGATCAGCCTCATTTTGCATCTATTGTGAACAATTGCTACTTCCAAATCCATTGGCTGAGATACATTACTGTAAGTCATTTCTCACAAAAGCCAATTTACAGATAGCATAAGCCTTGGTCCTCTCCAGATTGAGTTTTCCAAATTCTCTTTTGATAGGTCTCCAAAAATCTAATTTCAAGAAAGGAATTAAAAAACCTTCCTTTTAAACAAAACCTGGCAAACAGACCCTAATACCCTACATGTTCTCGGTAGGTTTAGGTTCAAGTTTTGGGATGGGTGTCCTCCCAAGGCCAAGCAATCTAGTACTGAGCTTCTTGGTAAGCAGCGCGCTATAAAAAGTTTGACATAAAGAAGCATACATTGGCAAAGGCATTTTTTGAGCAACCATTACAATGTTCAAAAATGCTTTATATTGTGGTTTTCTATTCATTATGAAATTCTGTACTTAGGGTAGAATTTTAAAACATGAAGAATTCTGATTAGTCAGTCCAAAAGCAGTTTTATTTTGAGTTACCTTAACCATGTGTAACACATATATCCCCCACCATCTGTGATGTGATGTGACTACAGTGTGTGTGTGGTGCAATACCTGTGGCTCACAGGAGGTCTGAGCCTCTGCTGCAGGGAGCCTGGGGTGTATCCTGAGATGATGTTAGTCAGCGCCTCCACCGGTAATGGATTGTACATTATTCTCCCCGTTACTCTCCCCGTCACAGCAGATCCCGTTCCCATACATAAATGATAACAAGTGATTTTTTTTTTTAGACTCTCATGTTGTATACAGTTTCTTTATTCAGTACTTTCATTTTTTTTATGTTACAGGGCATATATATATATATATATATATATATATATATATATATATATATATATATATATATATATACATACATACATACATACATATATATATACATACATACATACATACATACATACATACATACATACATACATATGTGCTCACACAATAACCACATTCTGAGTAACATAAAATAATAGTTTACTATAGCACTATTTTATGGCTACTGGTTACAGCTACCCGCCAGCCTCATACGGCCATAACCACCCACCACTGTCCCACACTTTTGTTCACAGTCCCCACAGTAACTTATGAGGCCCTCGGGCACTCAACCACCCTAGTGTCCACAAGGATATAGCCCCACCCTTTTTATGTGGTCAACGCTGCCACTATACTGTGTGTGTTGGTGCACTTTGAGGAAGGTACCACACCCGGGCGCACTGTGTCCTGTGACGGAGTTCACAGACCCAACTGTGCTTGGCAACTCCGGTGCATCCGTTCTTGCGGGCAGGAGTCTCCACCTCAACGATAGTCTCTTCACGGGTGATCTGGTCCCAGACCACCAAGGGCCAGGATGCTGCCGCGTCCTGGCTGTATCCTTCACTTATGCTGGTTCTACAGGGCCATGTCCCTATCCTATGGGCTGGTCCCTGCAGCAACCACAAGCTGAGGGGAGTCGGGCCTAGCTGGGATCTCTGGCCTAGTGCAGGGGCCACTGGCTCCTGTACATACACACCCTACTCTTACCAACTGACGCGTGCTTCTAAGTGCACCAAATGTATCTATCTCCTGCAGGGGGAATCCTACAGCCCTATTGGCTGCTGTGTGTCCCTGGTGCAATCTCCCTAAGCATCATGGGAGATGTAGTTCCCCACAGAGCCTTTCCTATTGCCGCCGCATGCGCCTAGCGCACTTCGCATGAGCGAACTTTGTAAGGGCCGCTACAACTCCTGGCACTCAACTGCGCATGCGCAAACCCTGCGCAAGATGGCGGCGCCCTACGGAGAAGGCCGCCAGAGCCTCCGGCAAGTCCATCATCACTTACACCTTCCCGCAACATTCCTCGCGCCAGCGGAGGTAAGGGAGGGGGAAACAGGAAACTGGGGACCGGAGGGGACCTGGTTATACATGGATATACCTAATTGTGAAATTCTTTTTAGAAATACAACACAAATTGTGCAGTGTTAAAATTGATCACCATTATGAACTTTTAAAGAGCAAACCAGCAATGTTGAAATAACGGCAGAAATTGTTTTCTTTAATTATGCATGAAGAAATAAAGAAAACAAAGAGGGTTATTTATCAACGTCCCACAGGTATAAAACAGAGACAAATACTGATCCAAAATGAAAAGGCAGATTTATCAAAGCCGCACAATGTCAGATATTAAAGAAAGTTTGGAATGCTGTGTTCTCCTTAATAAATCTAGTTTTACAGATTTATAAAGTTAAAGTAATGTATTGCTTTCAGTTGTATACTTTTTCTTTAATAGATCTGGCATTCAGTGTCAGGCGGGCACACCTAAGAAACAGAAAAATACCTTGTGAGTCCTGCCAGTAGACATACCAGGGCCACTGACGGGAGGGATGTCCTGGGCCCTATAGACGAAGGGAGCACTTCCTCTGCTGGGTTTACCCTCCCTCAAAACCAACCACAGTCCCCCACAGCATGCTCATCAACTTCTGCCCATTTACCCATTCCACATCAGTGGGGGTGGTGGTGAAGCAAGAGGGCACGACAGTCAGGGCCCTAGATACCCAAACCAAAAACTGCTCTAGCATTGTTTGCATGGGTTTTTGCAGTCCATTGAATGTTTTCCTTATCAGTCTTCAAAAATGTGTGTACACACTGTGCTAGTTTTCACTGTCACTGCATTCAATAAAGAGTTAAGAGGGAGACATAGTACGTATCACTAATAATAAAATACATTTTCACTAATGTTATAGTTAGCATAGAAATTTGTGATTTTCAAAAAAAAAATATCTCAATCTCATGCTATTCAATAATCAAAAGAGGTGTGAAAACATACTCCATTTCAGCAATATTTTTTCACCTTGTTAATTACGGTGAAAGACCTACTGTACTGTACCATACCAGCGGTAGCATTAACAGCGTTATGTCAATGCAAATGGAGCACGTGTGAGTGGCCGAAAGAATGGAAAAGAGCCGTATTCATCTCAATTCCGAAGAAGGGGGACACGAAGGATTGCTCGAATTCCCGCACCAAAGCCTTGACACCACATCCAAGCAAAATCCTTCTGAAGATTATCCAACAGCGCTTGAGTACAACGGTCGATGGGGAAATGCCAGATGTGCAAGCTGGCTTCAGGAAAGGCAGAGGCACTCGTGATCACATTGACGACCTTAATGGATTATGGGAAAAAACAGGGAGTATCATAAAGATCTCTACATGTGTTTTATCGATAATTCGAAGGCGTTCTGAAATGAGACAGAGACGAAGACTTTTCTTTACTAGAGTCCCAAGTTCTATATATGTACCACCCATAACACACCTGGTGGGACATGTGCATAAAAAGGAGCACACCAGAGATACCTGAGATTAATGCTACTTAAATCCCTAAATTAGTATATATCCCAGGTATCTCAGGTGTGCTCCATTTAAACATCGGCGAACCAAACCGTTTTTGGTCAATTTTGCGCATGCACAAAAAAGCTAATTTTGCTGTGTATTCAAACTTTGTCCAAAAAATGTGCCGATATCTATGATAGCTCTTCACAGTTTTATGTCCAATGCTCAGAGAACCCAAAGTACTCCTCCTGTGCCAATGTATTAGCCAGTCATGCATTACACTCACTAAGTTCAAACTGACTCCATGATTTTATACATGACTAGTCGTAGATGGTAGTTTAAAAATAAATAAAAAAATTGGGATGTTCTTGCCTAAACTTAAATCCTTAAAATCATTTATTTTAGGAGTCTTCATTTTACACTAACTTTACTGTATATAGATGTGCAAAACATTTGCACAATTTTGTGAAACAGGAACAATTTGCAAACATTCATCTGGACTGTTGAGAGATTATTATTATTTTTTTGTGTGTGAAAGTCTCCTTTTCATATATTTTATCGTCAAAATTGGCAAAAATTCTCCTGGACTGACATACAGAGTTTTTGGCAAATGGAATTATCGCAAAATATATACATTTCGCCAGCAAAAAAGTAAATTCCATATATGTGTTAATGTGCAAAATCTTTTGAGAGTATGTGAAAATCTTTAGCATTTTACAAACTGAACTCAGAAACACTCGCAAATCACTACTGTTCTGTATTCTTGCGATTGATCTCTGCCTTTCTAACAACTAGATTTCCTAGTGTTTAATTATAATATATTCACGCATGGAAGTTTATTATTTCCTTTTATAAATCAACTATTTGATTAGTAAAACATCATTACTGTTGAACCATAATAAATTGTACCTTAATTGTTTTATGTGTTGTTATTTGCATTTGGTGGCTGCTTTTGGCTATAATAATGAAGTAGGTAAATAATAAACACATTTATACTTTTTCATGTGCCTGTGCAACTTTCATTTTATGACTGAAAGATAACATTTCCTGGTGCACTAATCTTTCATTTATTCATTATGCAGCATTAATTACACATTGCTTTGCTTTATCCTAAGCCGTGTATGCCTTTGAAAAATTATTTTAAATGCAGGAAACTTATGATTTTGAAATGCATTTCAGTGGGCTGGATATTAAAGTAATTACTTGATGCTGTACCTTATTATTGTGAACTATTAGTGATTGTTCGCTGTAAATAAGAGAGTATGAAGTTTGTATGCAATATACTTTGAAATCTCTCCACTTCATGAGAGGCTTCATGACTAGTTTTTTTAAACCGTTCACTTCAACCATATAAACAGAAATAAACATCTCTACGCTAGCTGCCAGTAACGCTGCCTTGTACAAGCCATCTTGTAAGGAAGATTTAATGCAATATATATCTGGCATATGCCTTTACAAAAATAATAATTTATTAACCCCTTGGAAGCCATAGTGGCCATAAGGGCATGCATTACCATTAAGGTAGCTAAGGAGTTAGTACAAATACCCTTACTACCCATTTTATGTCATAGAGGTACAACCGTTATGACACTTAATCCTCCTAATGGCCTAACCTCCCTCCCCTAGGGAACATATCCCCGCAACCCGCCGCACTACGCTACGCTCATCCCGCAACAAACCTAACCCTCCTTTACATTACTTGCCATCAGCCCTACAGGCCAAAGGTGGTTAATAGGGATAAAGGCCAATAGAAACACAATATACAATAATACCCCAAGCAATTATAGCCCTGGTCCCCTTATCAGCACAGTTCCCCAGCTATGGTACGCTTCCCAGCGCTTCCCCTGACGTAAACGCAGGGGCCGCGGGACTAGCTAGGGCGGTGCGGCAAGATAGCCAGCAGCTGGAGGTGCAGGGAGGCTCCAGCGGCTCTCCACTGGTTGGCGCCGCCATGTTGGACTTGACCGCACGTGCGCGATCGCTTGCGCATGTGAGGACGAGTGCGGCGGCCATCTTGTGTGTGGCGGAATGGCCGCGCTTGCGCAGCAGAGTGCTAGGAGTTGCGGCGGCCATCTTAGAGGTGGCAGATAGAGCACAGGAGAAGGTAGAGAGGCAGGAAGGGCCTCTAGATGTTGCAATGCGCAGGGAAGTGACGCGGCTGCCATTAGGATAGCGCCGGCACAGGTAGAACAAGAGGGGTGGCCATTAGAGAGGCGGCCATGCGGTCCCCATAGGCAGGAGCCTCCTTGGGAACTACAGTTCCCAGGAGGCATAGCAGCAGGCCGTCAGGTGTTTTTGCTTAGCCAATAGGGCTGAGGAATCCTCCTGTAAAGGGGAGGATCTACTTAGGGATATTAGCAGGTTTGCAGGAAGGAAGTCACTCAGGGTGGGGAAGCAGACAGGGGAGGAGGTAGGTGTGCAGGGCAGGGACCCATGCACTAGGCCCCAGATTACAGGGCAGGTACCCTCCCCAGGCCTGGATTACCCTGAGTCACCAGTGTGTTACTGCAGCTAGGGACAGACCCAAAGTAGGGCTACTGCCACTTTAGCTGAGCAGGATACTGTAGCTAGTTGCAACAGTGTTGTTTGCAGTGCAGCCAGAGTAGTTGGCTTTGGCTGTGTCAGGGAAAGGCCCCTCATAGGAAGAGGGGGGGTTGCTTTCTAAGTTACACAGTGTTATGTAATATCACCAGTGCCAGTTGCACGTGGTGAACTGCCAGAGTCTGGGATCAGACAGTAGCTACAGCAAGAGATCTTCTGCATGCAGGGACTAGGGTAGAGGTATACCCCCAGGGCCAAGGTAGTCCCCTGAGACACTGTAGAGGAATACTGTATGTTATAGGGACTGCCTTAAGACAGGGACTCCTTCACCATACTCAGAGAGAGAGAGATGCGGCAGGACAGTGCCTGACTGTCAGTACAGCGTGTAGCTGGAAGAGTATCTGACTCCATAGCAGAGACTGTTGTTAAAGGATCATCCAGCTGGGGATCCCTCCCCTGGGGAGCCAGACACCGGATTCATCTCTGCCAGGAGCAGCACATTGCGCCGTGGGATCACTGTGCGGAGTTGCTGATTGCCAAGGATTATCCTGATCAGGATCATGATCAGGGAGGTAGTATATTAGTATATACAAGTCACTTTATCTCCCTTTGCCTCAGGCACCAAAAATCATAGATTGTAACCTCAACGGGGCAGGGACTGTGTCCGTAAAGTGCTATGTAAAACTATAGAAGAACATGCATTATTAATAAAAGATTGAGGCATGTGCCTCTCCCAACATACTAAACTGTACTATGTAAACAGGTAAAAAAAAAAAGCAGGCACAGACAATAAATGTGTCTTTACTAGCTCAACCTTTGGCTTCTCAATAGACCTCTTGAAAAAGGCTCTATTGGGAAGCCGAAACGTTGAGCTAGTAAAGAGACATTTATTGTAACATTGCTCTGCCTGCTTTTTTGACCCATATTTGCAATATATACAGACACACACACCAATGCCCAACCACAAAAAAGACATCCCAAAGGCACGATAGCCAAAAACCAATAAGAAGTCAGACTCACAAAACCAGCAAAAAATAAATAAATACATTTACACACAATGGCAAAAAAACCAAAAACATAAAAAAAAAAAATCGAGGCCTAATTGCCTATGTGTAATCCGCATCTTGATCAACCCCCTTGATCCTCCTTTGATGAAGAGTCTTTTTATCTGTAAGTATTTCCCCCTGTTAAAGGCCAGGGCTCTCACAGGAGACCGAAAATTGGAGTGGAGGCCACATTCGGTGGCTGACGATAGAATTGATGTAGTCTTTCCTGCATAAATAGGAACAGATGAGGAAAGAAGAAAATAATATTTAACTAGAAATACTTACAAATGAAGGCTGTTCATATCAATGGAGCATCAAGGGCATCGGGAAAGAAGAGGATCTCTCGTCACCAGGCCACGGATGGCCATGGCTTAGAAATAGGCCATCGGGTCTGGATTTATTTTGTTGATTGATTTTTCCTGGGCTTTTTATTTTTCATTTTTTTTTTGCCATTTTTTTAAATGTTTTTTTGGCCATTGGGTCTGGGAATATTATTTTATGGTTGGGCATCGGCCCTTTTTTTTGGTGAGGGGGATTGGTTGCAAGGGTCTCATTGCCGTTAAGATGGAGGGTGTCATGGCTTCCAAGGGGTTAATTCATATGTCTTGGCTACATTTCTTCGCCTAGTCCAGGGTATTCACTTTGGCTTCCTATATTTCTAAGGCAAATAAAAAGTGGGGGAAGGGGTAAGGCCACAGAGGAGGTGGACGTGGAGGATATTCATAAGGCAATATAGGTAATCAAAGTGGCCCCCAAAAATTCTGAGACCTAAAACACCAGGGCGTCTTAGCAGTAAGATGGGCCTTAACACTGCATCAGTGAGCTTTGAAGATCCCCATTAGCACTTAACGAGACATTAACTTATGATAACGTCTCTTTAAGTCACCAACTGAGCTCTGTTGATCTGCCCCATAACCTAAAGCCACAATGCAGCAACTTACCTTTGGAGTAGAAAATGCCTTCCTCTGTGAAATTTAAATGGACAAGTCACACTGTACAATTATACTTACTGTTGTGTTTGCTCTTTTTAAAATGTATTTATGCCATACACACAACACTTTTCTATTTCTAAAATTATCATAGTGTTGTAACACCCGGCTTTGGAGAATACCTGCTGTTCATCACAAGATCCAGCTGACAGTGTTGGCACAGCTGTTAGCAAATCCATAATGATAGTGTAATGTGTTCACTCTTTGAAGTCCTGTAGAAGTAGAGCAGAGACTTGTTGCAAGTTGTTATACCTTTTAACTCTTTCACTACCAAACTGTCTAAAGGCAGGATGCCCCACAGATATGTTGGCATCAGAACCATGGCATCTGGTTTTGTGCTGTCTCCGAAATGGCAACAGTACGCAAAAGGTTAAAGGTCCAACATTAAGGTACATTACGAGAACATTCAAAAGGTTGAAGGTTGGGCATATCTGCCCAAGAGTCTTGTAATAAATTCAAAGCTGGTTTAAAACTACATCTATAAAAAAAACCTTTCATTAAAAGGTAATGTAAATTCCAACAAAGTCTGTTATAGTTTTTGCTTGCATAATTATTTTTGTTTGTTGCATATTTTTGCCTCTGTTATGCATATATCTAAAAAAAAAAATATTAAAGAGCTACAGTACAATGTTACTGTAGGAGATGTATACAGATGTTTTTAGGATAAATAAACATAGGCTTTATTACCCAGCAGCTTTAAACAGAAAACAGCTTCATATCTGCAATACCAAATTAGAGCAGAAAATAACAACCAAGACAAACCCCATGTAGGGGACTGCCTAACATTTCAGCAGTCATTATCTAAGGCTAGAAGACTAGGGGCTCTATGCACAAAGCGCCGAAAAGTTTTTTATCGCCACAAAATGCATTTGGTATTCAGTAAGCGCTGATAATTTGCCCAAATCGGCATTTTTTGTCCCCGATAAAAAATTATCGTCAGGCAGCTGGCGATAAGCCACTTTTCGGCACCTTTTGGCACTTTTTTAAATCGGCTGTATTCTAGTAACCCCGATCATGTTTTCGGTGCTTATAGGAGCTGATCGGCAGTCTCGAAAAGCCATTTTTTCGGCAAATCGTCCGGGTCGGTGGGGAGAAGCATTGGCAAGGGCGACACTTAGAAAAAATCAGGCCTTTTTCCTGTCTGTGATTGATGCCGGGGGTCTCCAGAGCTGATACCAGCACCGGAGCCCCCCGGCATGCATCCGAGGCAGGAAAAATGCATGTACAGCCCACTTCATTACCTTAGCGGCTAACCGCTAAGGCAATGAAGGGGTTAACCCACCGTGCCAGCTTTATTGTGGGTAGCGGGGATGGGTGTAGGGGGTATTTGGCCCTTGTTGTTTGTTTAGGGCTTGCGGGGGGTTTGCAGGTTCACTTAACCCCTTCACGACCGTAGCACTTAATACCGCTATGGTCATGAAGGGGTTAAGGCATCCCGCTACCCACCCGCAAGCCCTAAACAACCACCGTTGGGGCTAATACCCCCTTCACGCACACCCGCTACCCACAATAAAAATATATATCTAGATAAATATATAAATATAAATATATATATATATATATATATATATATATATATATATATATATATTACCCCAACAACCCCTATACCACCCTAACATACACATATATGCACATCAATGATACTATAGGCCTTGGGTGTTACCCGCAGGCCTGCAGTACCAATTATGTGCCCCCCAAATTAATGTTAAAACACATACATACTTATAAATAAATACCCCCCCCCCCTAACACATACAGTATAGTAATGGGCACAATTACTATTATCCACAAATGGATAAAAGTGAATGTGCCCATTTTAAATACATAAACACCAATCAATACATTAAATACATATAGCACTCACCCATGTCCGGCTGCCACGATGAAGGCCATCCTCATCTTCATTCTGTTCATGCCCCATCCGCTGCTGCAAAACAGACACAAGAATGAAAACATCCAATGTAATGTCCCCTAACCCCTTAATCACCATAGCGGTTATTAACCACTACAGTCATTAAGGGGTTAACCCACCCTCACCCACCACTCTGGAGGCCTACATACCCTCCCACACTAACCCCCCACCCCGTGGGGCCTAACCACCCTAACCCACTACCACAAGGGAGGCCTACCCACATACCCTTGGGGCCAATACCCCTCCCCCCACCCCCAGTACCCACAATAAAAACAATACACTGCCCCACAATAAGCATCATTCTATTTATTAAATACATTACCCACCCCCTGTGCCCCCTATAAATACATGATTTATTCTTTTACATACAGGGTTCATACCCCAGACCTACGCGAGTCCCCGGCGGGCTGGTGGGTCACCTGACAGACCTACAGAGTGCCAACAACTTGTTTCACACAGGTTCTGGAGGCCTGTTGGTGGGTGCCGCCAAGCGCCATGGCCCCCAGGTGGTCTCTTTGGGCACCGTGGGCCACAATTGGGTCCCCACGGTAGGCCCGCGGATGTCTGGGAGCCCCGGGTCAGACCCACAGGTGTCTGCGGGGCCTCGGGTGGTTCTCACGGGGGTCTGGGGAACTCACGAGTGCTCACTACGGGTCTGCGGTGCCCCCACGGATGTGGGACCACTGGTTCTTCCCCGCAGACTACGGGTCTGCGGTGCCCCCACAGATGTGGGACCACCGCTTCATCCCCGCAGGTGTCACCCATGGAACCACCAGCCTGATACCCGTGAGATACCTGAGGATACCGCAGGTGGTCTCCAGAGGTCTCACGCAGAACCAAGGAACCAACCCTGAACGTAAAAAAAATAAACCTGGCCTATACATTCAATACATACATCCCCCCCCCCCCCAACACCTACAGTACAATAATGTGCAAAATAACTATTATCCAGATAGGGATAATAGATTATTTGCCCATTATTAAACACATTAACTAGCATATTAAAATAAATAAAGTACTACTGACCACATCAATAAGAAGCCCCCGTCGCCAGCAACATCCTTGTCTTTCGTTGCCTACAATATACATAGCCAATACATAGCCAATACATTGCAATTACATTCAGATATCAATTAACCCCTTAAACACCTTATCAGATATTAACCGCAAAGGTAATTAAGGGGTTAAGCCACACTGGCCCGATACCCACCCTTCACCCATTCATTTGTACAGTGGCTTCATCATGCAACTATATATATATATACAGATATACGGCACACAAATATACTTTTCAACACCTGACCTTACACCTGCTATACAGACCAAAGTTTCTGAATGTCTCTCTGCTATATAATCCTGGATGGCCCTCCGTCGCCTTAAACTCAACATGGCTAAAACAGAGCTCCTCATACTTCCTCCCAACCCTGGCCCTACTACAGTACCTCCTTCCACATTACTGTTGGAACTACGATCATCCACCCAGTAGCCCAAGCACGCTGCCTAGGGGTCACACTCGACTCCTCTCTCACATTCGCCCCTCACATTCAAAACATTTCTAAAACTTGTCGCTTTTTCCTCCGCAATATAACAAAGATACGCCCTTTCCTCTGTTGCTCGACTGCTAAAACTCTGACTCAGGCCCTCATTCTCTCCCGTCTTGATTACTGTAACCTTCTGCTGTCCAGCCTTCCTGCCTCTCACCTGTCTCCCCTACAATCTATCCTAAATGCTGCTGCCAGAATCACTCTATTCTTTCCTAGATCTGTCTCAGCATCTCCCCTCCTGAAATCCCTCTCCTGGCTTCCAATCAAATCCCGCATCTCACACTCCATTCTTCTCCTCACTTTTAAAGCTTTACACTCTTCTGCCCCTCCTTACATCTCAGCCCTAATTTCTCGCTATGCACCATCCCGACTCTTGCGTTCTGCTCAAGGATGTCTTCTTTCTACCCCCTTTTTTATCTAAAGCCCTCTCCCGCCTTAAACCTTTTTCACTGACTGCCCCACACCTCTGGAATGCCCTTCCCCTCAGTACCTGACTAGCACCCTCTCTATCCACCTTTAAGACCCACCTTAAGACACACTTGCTTAAAGAAGCATACGAATAGCACTGTGAACATTCTGAACACATGATACATAAAGCTTGGCCCCCTGCAGACGCACTTACCAGAACTCCCTCCTACTGCCTCTGTACGTTCTCCCTACCTACCAATTAGATTGTAAGCTCCTCGAGGCAGGGACTCCTCTTCCTTAATGTTATGTTTGTCTAAAGCACTTATTCCCATGATCTGTTATTTATATTATCTGTTATTTATTCGATTACCACATGTATTAATACTGTGAAGCGCTATGTACATTAATGGCGCTATATAAATAAAGACATACAATACAATACTATATATATATATATATATATATATATATATATATATATATATATATATATATATATATATATATATATATATATATATATATACACACATAATGAACCAATATACAAATAAATGTAGAAGGGTTATCAAAAACATGCTGTACTACAAATACCACTTCTCCATACAGACACAATACAATAAAATCAATTTCCTTTAATAATCCAATCTGATCTTCCAATCAAAATCCTCAAATGCCAATCAAAAGCCACAAAGGCCACTGAAAACATTGCATTTACATTGTATACATGATGCATACAATCTATGCACCATATAAATTCTGCAAATGAATGTTAACAATAACATATTCCAAACAAAATACCAATACCTCCAAACAAGTATACTATTTAAACCAATCCAGTAACCACAAATCAATTAGCATTCATTAATTAAATCCCTAAACAATTTACATTCCATCCCTAACAATTGAACAATTAACTAATTCAATCGTTGAACAGAACAAGTTATCCTCTGAAAAAATATAAGTACCAACAAGAATACAATATACAAAAGCAAGCCTCACCCTGACCTAAAGTACACCATACAATAGCAAAAATTACATCTATCTAATTTTAAAATACATGACACACACATTTATGCATAGCAGCATAGCCAAAATAATTTAAAACACAGAAAATCAAGCTTTTAAAACAACATCATTTCTTACCCAGTATGTATATATCGATCTAGACATACATACATACATACAGTGGCAAGAAATGATATACCAAAAATAAATTAATACACATGTAAAAAAGCTTTAAAAAAAACAACAAGTTAAATAAAATACATTTCTTTAGTTCACTTACCATTACTTGACCCACTCACCGACTCCCGTTGAACAGCTTACTCTCGAACCAATCCACCACGCACAGGAACCCATAAAATAAAAAACCATAAAATAATAAACATTAAAATTAAAATCCAAAACAATCCACGGGTCTTCTATTTGTAATCCATCTTCATCTGTATTCTTCTTTCT
This sequence comes from Ascaphus truei, assembly GCF_040206685.1. Taxonomy (NCBI): domain Eukaryota; kingdom Metazoa; phylum Chordata; class Amphibia; order Anura; family Ascaphidae; genus Ascaphus; species Ascaphus truei. The sequence continues at coordinate 505,828,216 of NC_134483.1, forward strand.
TCTATCTGCGGCTCTCTTCCGGGGTCTTCATGTCTTCTACGGCCACGCCCTGGCCTTCTTCTTCTGTAGGAGGTCCTTCCTCCTCGGCGTCTGCCTTCAAAATGAGACGACATACAGTAGGCTTTTAAAGGCCTATGACGTCACATTTTCGTCATGGTTCCCACGGGCCTGATTGGCCCGTGAAAACCATGTGTTTTGGCCGAGAGAAAAAAAATGATGACGTCACTTAAAGGCAATAAAAGCACTGCCAATCAGAATGGCTTTGCTTCAATTGCCTTTATGATGACGTCATGAAAAGAAACATGGCCATCCTCACATGGTACGGTACCCAATCAGAGCGTGGAAACTCCATCCCAACTCTGATTGGCTCTAGTATACCATGTGACAGAGGCTTGGGGGGAGAGCGGATGTGACGTCATTGAAAGCACCATTTAGTTGTGCTACTATCTCTCACATTTCCACACCCACCCACACCATTTATATCCACTCCCACTCCACACACACCTTTTGTAAAGCACTGTATATACTGTGGGCTCTCCATTAATTTTTATTCACACTGATACACACACACACTCTTACATCACTTGCTTTCAGCAACCTTTTGACACTTCTAGCCATAAAACACATCCACACCGGGGGAAGGACCAGCACAGATAACATTCCAATAGACACTGTTGTTAAGTATACCTTTTGCTTGCTTCATTCATTGTAACATCGCCGGAAGAAGAGATCAGTGTATCTCGAAAGCTCGCACAAATAAAAGCATTTCGTTAGCTACAGAACGGTATCATCTATTTATTTATTTTTTTATTTTATATACATATTATTTTTTTATTTTATATATATATATATATATATATAGTTGCATGATGAAGTCACTGTACAAATTAATGGGTGAAGAGTGGGTATCGGGCCAGTGTGGCTTAACCCCTTAATTATCTTTGCGGTTAATATCCGATAAGGTGTTTAAGGGGTTAATTGATATCTGAATGTAATTGCAATGTATTGGCTATGTATTGGCTATGTATTTTGTGGGCAATGAAAGACAAGGATGTTGCTGACGACGGGGGCTTCTTATTGATGAGGTCAGTAGTACTTTATTTATTTTAATTTGCTAGTTAATGCCCTATCTGGATAATAGTTATTTTGCACATTATTGTACTGTAGATGTTGGGGGGGGGGGGGATGTATGTATTGAATGTATAGGCCAGGTTTATTTTTTTTACGTTCAGGGTTGGTTCCTTGGTTCTGCATGAGACCTCTGGAGACCACCTGCGGTATCCTCAGGTATCTCACGGGTATCAGGCTGGTGGTTCCATGGGTGACACCTGCGGGGATGAAGCGGTGGTCCCACATCTGTGGGGGCACCGCAGACCCGTAGTCTGCGGGAAAGAACCGGTGGTCCCACATCCGTGGGGGCACCGCGGACCCATAAGTGCAGGGATGAACCGGTGGTCCCACATCCGTGGGGGCACCGCGGACCCATAGTGAGCACTCGTGAGTTCCCCATACCCCCATGAGAACCACCCGAGGCTCCGAAGACACCTGTGGGTCTGACCCGGAGCTCCCAGACATCCGCAGGCCTACCGTGGGGACCCAATTGTGGCCCACGGTGTCCCAAGGAGACCACCTGGGGGCCATGGTGCTTGGCGGGACCCACCAACAGGCTTCCAGAACCTGTGTGAAACAAGTTGCTGGTACCCTGTAGGTCTGTCAGGTGACCCGCCATCCCGCCGGGGACTCACTTGGGGATGGGGTATGAACCCTGTATGTAAAAGAATAAATCATGTATTTATGGGGGGGCACAGGGGGTGGGTAATGTATTTAATAAATAGAATGATGCTTATTGTGGGGCAGTGTATTGTTTTTATTGTGGGTACTGGGGATGGGGGGAGGGGGTATTGGCCCCAAGGGTATGTGGGTAGGCCTCCCTTGTGGGTAGTGGGTGAGGTTGGTTAGGCCTCACGGGGGGGGTTAGTGTGGGAGGGTATGTAGGCCTCCCGAGTGGTGGGTGAGGGTGGGTTAACCCCTTAATGACTGTAGCGGTTAATAACCGCTATGGTGATTAAGGGGTTAGGGGACATTACATTGGATGTTTTTATTCTTGTGTATGTTTTGCAGCAGCGGAGGGGGCATGGCCAGGATGAAGATGAGGATGGCCTTCATCGTGGCAGCCAGAAATGGGTGAGTGCTATATGTATTTAATATATTGATTGGTGTTTATGTATTTTAAATACACAGGGTGTGTATGTTGTTTATTGCAATGTTTATTGGGGACAAATGTCCCCAATAAACATGCTATTCTGCCTTAACCTCTTCATTGCCTCAGCGGTTATCCGCTATGGTAATGAAGCAGCATTTATGTATTTTAATAATATTGTGCGGAAGCAGGGGGGCTCCTGAGCTGAACCGCATTGATTTGTGGCTCAGAGACCCCCTGCTTCCCGAGTTACAGGCCCCGGTTTGGGGCAACGGTTACAGTGTCGCCGCCATAATTATAGCGGGCACGGCGTGAATGGGGTGCTATAAAGATGGCGGCGACACTGCCACCCGATGACACATACCGGGGCCTGTAACTCGGGAAGCAGGGGGTCCCTGGTCCACAAAGCAATGCGGTTCAGCTCAGGGGACCCCCTGCTCGCAGTGCACTATTATTAAAAATACATTCATGCTGCTTCGTTACCATAGCACATAGCCGCAAAGGTAAGGAATGATTGTTTATTTATATATGTGTTTTACTCATAGTGTAGATGTGCAGAGGGTCTCCGGAGCTGAACCGCATTGGTTTCAGGTCCCGGGACCCCCTGCTTCCCGAGATACAGGCCCCTTTAAGGGGTGCCGGTATCCCTCTGCTTTGTTTACATTCCGCGGTCACGTGATCGGGACATTTAAATGCAGAGGGATACCGGCACCTCATAAAGGGGCCTGTATCTCGGGATCAGGGGGTCCCCGGACCTGAAACCAATGTGGTTCAGCTCCGGAGACCCCTGCACATGTACACTATTAGTAAAAGTTGTTTTGAAATGTTTTTGTTTTGCCGATGTTTGCGCAGAGAGAGCGGCGGGTCTCTCTCTGCTGCAAACACATATCAGCAGAAATGGCATATCGCCAGGTTATCGGGAGCCAGGAGTTTTTATCACTGGCTCATCGGCGTTTTGCTTTCGCAGAGATTCGGCAGGGATCGGCATGGATTCGGCCCTTACTGAATACTGCGAGGGCAAATCGCCAAAATCATGCCTATCGGCAACACTTGCCGAAGAGATTTTTTCGGCGATTAGTGCATGAGGCCCTAGGCCTCTTACCAACCTTTTGACAAAAGTCCAAAGTGAGGTACCTGAAGGCAGGGTGCTCTCCACATCAGTCCAGGGTCTGTGAGGCAATCCCTCTGCCGGGTTCCAGGGACTGATGCTGCCTGGAATAGATAGTCTCTTTTCCCCGGGATCTCTCTAGCAGCACAGACTCCCTCAGTGCTAGAGATCCTATGCAGTCTATGTAGTAGGCTTTTAAGCATGCTTGATGAGCCAGGTGGATACCGGTGAATTAACTCCTGCTGAAATTAAACACCTCCCTGCTGACTCATCAGCTAAAAACAAACTTTATTTTTTAAGCCTTTTAAATAGGGGAAAGGCCCTTTCACAGTCACATAATGCACAGAAAATATTGATGTTTTGGGGATATGTTTTGTTTACTTATGAGGATAACTATGTGGCTCATTTGATTTCAATATCCATTTACAGATAAAAATACATACTTGTATAAGGAATTATAGATTTTTTTTAATATTGATGTGGACTGAGATTTTTTCAATATCAAATCCTCTAGCATTTGCTTAACCACCACTTATTTGAACCTTTACTTGATGGCAAATGATATTGTCACTTACATTATCATTCATGAGATAAATGCTACCAGTAGTGTCATTATCATTATCTCTCACAATATTAATAATAATAATAATAGTAGCATGTTCTTCAATAGCACTGCTAGTTTTACGTAGCGCTTTACAGAGACATTTTGCAGGCACAGGTCCCTGCCCCGTGTAGCTTACAATCTATGTTTTTGGTGCCTGAGACACAGGGAAATAAAGTGACTTGCCCAAGGTCACAAGGAGCCGACACTGGGATTTGAACAAGGTTCCCCTGCTTCAAAGTCAGTGCCAGTCAGAGTCTTAGCTTCTCCTTCTCCCATAATAATATAATATTTCCTCAGAACTGTGAACTCGTACATCAGGATAAATACACTCTTTTACCTGGGGGAGGGGGGATAGGCAGGCTCAGGGGCCATGAGATGCAACAGATTGGGGCGGGCAAAGAAGCAGGGGGAGGAGGGATTGTCTGCGTGCAGTGAAGGTCTGACCCTGCATCAAGCAGAGAGAAGCAGAAGCAGGCGAGGAACTAGAGCCTGATCTTGGCTCCAACCTCAAGCGAGGGCCAGGAGGGCCCCCATGCGCCCTAGGGCCCCCCCTGCGCCCCTGGGCCCCCACCCGCATTGTGATGTCTAATGACACAATGGTTATGCCACTGATCTGGCAGCACCGTGGATAGTAAGCTCCACCTTCTGAGGTAGGACATGATCAATCTTGCACATACCCCATTAAAGGCACCTTCCCCTTTATTTGTGCAGTGTTTTTTCCTTTCCTACCTGGTGGTAGGATCTTGCAAAGAGAGATTTTAGATTTTTTTTATCAGGCTGCCTTTTGGGTCTTTTGATACAGGTTCCCGAGTAACCTGGGGAGAAGGGGTTGCTTACCTCTCTGGAGGTTGGTGGAATCTTCCAGCTAGCATCCCCTGGGCCTCCCCACACCATGAGCAGACTGCAACTGCGACCGTGAGTGATGCCTCCGACCAACGGGTGGAGGAGAGGGGGCCCAGCATCACGCCAGATTGGCAAGTAATGGCTAACAAGTCTGCAGAGCCCTCCTGTACCAAGATGGCTGCCGCGTGCTGTCGGAGGGGAGCACCGGCGGAAGTGACATCATCACTTCCAGTTGTAATACACCATGTGACCAGCAGGCATTTTAAAAACACAGACAGACAAGTGATGTGAGAACGGAGACACAGAAGTGCAGGAAAGCAGTTTCTGAGTGGATTAACACCTTAATTATTGTCTGATGGCAAGCAATGGAAGGGAAATGATTAAGGGGGGAAATCCTGTGAATCAGGTAAGACTGGGAGAGGGGAATTATTGTTTCTTATGGTATATTATGTATCCTACAGATGTCAGCACCTCACAATGCAGGACCTGAAACCCATCAGGAACCCAGTGCAGTGGATGTTAGACCCAAGAAAGTGATTAAAAAGTTCACACATTTAACTTGTGCAAGATGTGAACAACCTTTACCTGATAAGTATAAGAAAAAGAACAACTATGCAATGTCTGCATAAAGAAACTGACAATGGAAGAAAACCCCATCCGATCCAGGGCTTTCTGGAATGGTTTAAGGCAGCAGTGCAGCAAATATTTGATTGTTTTAAAGCCACAAATAAACAAACATTCATAGTTACATAGTAGATAAGGTTGAAAAAAGACGTACAGTACGTCCATCAAGCTCAACCTATGCTAAATTTAGACAACAGATATTTTATCCTATATCTATACTTATTGATTCAGAGGAAGGCAAACAAATAACCCCATTAAGGGGAAAAATTAATTCCTTCCTGACTCCAAAAATTGGCAATCGGATTACTCCCTGGATCAACATCCTTCCCATGTATACTTATGTGGTATATCCCTGTATACCTTTCCTATCTAAAAAGATGTCCAACCTTTTTTTGAACAAATCTATTGTATCTGCCATCACAGTCTCCATGGTTAATTATTTCCACACATTACTTTGGGCACTATTGCTAAGCCTGTTGTCTACAAGCACTCCTAAATCCTAAATGCTAAACAGCATCAGGAACCTCTATGCAAAGAGAAGCAACTATGGCATTTTACAAACAGAGAGACTATCAGAGGCATTACTCAGCCTCCTCTCAGGTATCAGACTGGGAAGCCTCACAGGTATAGAATTTCAAGAATATTCTTCTTCTGAAGAAGGTGAAGTAAGAGAAGAATTTGCAAACTTCGCAACAGAAGATATTGACAAACTGGTGAAAGCAGTTAAAGCAGTAATGGAAATAGAAGTAAAAGAACCGCTAAGAGAAACTGTCCTGGACAAGAAAATATAGCCAGATGTATCCATTTGAGGATTCCAAGACTTGGGATAATCTTCACAAAGTAGACATACCTATAGCAAGGCTATCCAGAAGATCGGACGTCCTTTTAGATGACGGTTCAAGTTTTATGAGACTTCTGAAATAGAAAGCGGAGTGTGCATTAAGAAGATTTTTTTCAACCGCAGGTGTTCTATGCAAACTAAATGTAGCATCAGCCGCCTTACAAGATAATTAAAAGCCTGGATGACGCAGGTACAGTATAACAAGGTTTAACAGCTAAGGTCCCGAGAGATCAAATCCTGAAGCTATTTACTTTAATTCGTCTGGGCATAGACTACTTATGCACTGCATCTATGGAATCCACCCACTTAACAGCTCAGTGCATGGCCCTCTCAACAACAGGCTGCAGGGCATTGTATCTTAAAGCTTATATAGCGGATGCAGCTTCCAAAAACAAACTTTGTTCCATGCCATTTGAAGGCTCCATATTATTCGGAGCAGAATTAGAGAAACTTGTGGAAAAAATAACAAATAAGATGAGATGGATGTAATTTCTCTCCAGAAGGACTTGGAGAGACTGGAAACTTGGGCAGGTAAATGGCAGATGAGGTTTAATGCAGATACATGTAAGGTTATACATTTGGGAAGCAAGAATAAACAGACGACTTACAAATTATATGGGGATAATTTAGGGGAATTGATGGAGAAGGATTTAGGAGTGCTTGTAGACAGCAGGCTTATCAATAGTGCCCAAAGTCATGCAGTAGCTGCAAAGGCAAACACGATCTTATCTTGCATTAAATGTGCAATGGATGGAAGGGAAGTAAATATAATTATGCCCCTTTATAATGCATTAGTTAGACCTCACCTTGAGTATGGAGTACAATTTTGGGCACCACTCCTTAGAAGACATTATGGAACTACTGTAGAGAGTGCAGAGAAGAGCCACCAAATTAATAAAGGGGATGGACAATCTAACTTAAGAAGAGAGGCTAGTTAAATTAGATTTATTGACATTAGAAAAGAGGCTTCTAAGAGGGGATATGATAACTATATACAAATATATTCGGGGACAGTACAAGGAGCTTTCAAAATAACTATTCATCCCAAGGGCAGTACAAGGGACTCGGGGGCATCCCTTTAGGTTGGAGGAAAGGAAATTTCACCAGCAATAAAGGAAAGGGTTCTTTACAGTAAGGGCAGTTAAAGTATGGAATTCATTACCCATGGAGACTGTGACGGCAGATACAATAGATTTGTTCAAAAAAAGGCTGGATATGTTTTTAGAAAGGAAAGGTATACATGGATATACCAAATAAGTAAACATGAGAAGGATGATGATCCAGGGAGTAATCTGATTGCCATTTCTTGAAGTCAGGAAGGAATTTATTTTTCCCCTTATGAGATATCATTGAATGATGTGTCGCTGAGGTTTTTTGTTTGCCTTCCTCTGGATCAATAAGTACGTTTATTCTATATCTAAAGTTTCTGTTGTCTAAATTTAGCATAGGTTGAACTTGATGGACGCGTGTCTTTTTTCAACCTCCCCTACTATGTAACTATGTAAGGATACCCCAAGACAGGAGAGAGTCCCCAAAAAGAATGCAGGTCATACAAGAGCTTTAAATGGCAGTCATCTTCTTCCAGAACTAGACCAGGGGGGAGATCCACAAGAGGAATATCAATGTGTGCCTCAAACCTCCAGAGACCAACATCCTTCTGATGCCCGAGTCCCAAGGATCAGTCATCAATTAGGGAAATGATTCTGAGAGTCCCCTAAAAATTAAAGCAGGACTGTGCCATGGTGGGGGTGATCATTCCATGTTGACCCAGAAGGGCTTGGTTCACAGATATGTTAAAATCTTTCAGCAGAACCATGCTGGATATTTCCAAACAGGGAGGACCTTCTGCCTCCAGGTTCAGTACACCACCACAACATAGAAAAATTGATATTGAAGCTGAAAGGCACATAATGATTCAACAAGGATTATCTTCACCAGTGATAGAGATCTTGTTACAAACCCGTAAAAAGGTGATCTCCAAAATGTACTCAAAAGTTTGGAGAAAGTTAAGTAAATGGTGCAGAGAAAAAGGTAGCAGTCCAGAAACTGCACCCATTAACGTGATCCTAGATTTTTTTTAAAGGAGGGTTTCCAGAAAGGTCTAAACTGAACATGTTAAAGGTTTAGATTTGAGCAATAGGAGAAATCCGGATGCAACCAATTGCACATACATGAAGGCCTCTGATAAAGAGATTCATCAGAGCCATTCAGAACATTCAACCTAGAATCAGAGATCCAAATGTCAGCATGGGATTTGAATCTGGTACTAAAAGTTCTATGTGATACACCGTTTTAACCCTTACAGGGAGTAAGTTACAGACATGAGTAACTTGTCTTTAAAGATGACGTTCTTACGTGCAGTGACATCTTCTAGATGAGTCAGTCAGATACAGGCCCTTTCAATAAAGGAGCCTTTTATGGCAATTCATGAAGACAAAGTAGTGCTGAGGACAATACCTTAGTTTCGTCAAAAAGTGTCATCTTTCTTTCACACAAGTCAGGAAATCATTTTACCTTCACTGTGTCTGCATCCAAAAAAATAGTGTAGCAGGGATACCCCTTCTTACCTCCTGGGGGAGAGAACAGCTCTGTAGTAAGGAGAAGCAGCAGTATTGCGTCGGCATGTTATGGTTGGCATGGCCCTTCAGACTGGGTAATGCATATGTGTGGTGGCCATATTGGGGTTGGCACGGCCAGAAGGAAGAGGCAGAGACTGACAGGATTTCCTCCGCGGTACAGGTGTGACCTTGGCAGAGTATCCGGAACCAGGGAGGAAAAAGGTAATGTCCGGGGAGCCTGTCAAGCTCCCTGACTAGGCCCAAAGCCTGCCCTTAGACTCCAGGTAGTTTCCCCTCATATTAAAATGTGTTCAGGACTGGCCCTATGCATAGGTAGCTCCCTGTAGCTAGGGAACACAGCGGAGCAGACCGGATTGCAGAGGGAGGCTTTACCCAGCGGCCTGTGTACCAGCCACCATCGGGAAATTAAGGTGTGAGGGGCTTGTTGTTGGAGACCCCTGCTGCTGTTCTTGCCCTTCTGGCCTAGCTGCACCTTAAGCCGGGAAGGTATTGTGCAGCAACGCAAAGGAGAGGGTAGCGCTGCCCTCACACACACTGGGTGGGGTTGCTTGCTGGACACTGGGTTACAGGTGCCCGAGCACCCTAGGTACTATTTGAGCTAGATACCCCAGGACTATATTACTGTTATCCTTGTTGTATTGGTGCATTGTGTTGTAAGTATTATTTGAGGGCTTCTGTGGGACCACAATAAAGGAGTTATATTATACCGGGTTGCGATTGTGTTATTGAGGTGTACCAAAAGGTATACGAGTTCCTATGAGTCATCCTATTACCTAGGATCCTCATAGGTGGAGGAGCTGCACATAGAGATATAGAGAACACACCGTCACCCCAGGCTCCCTGTGAGCGGAGGCCCAGGCCTTCTGCACGCCTAATAGGTAGCACCAGTACCGTAATTACCGCTGCTTCCCATTGGGAGAGGGGAAAGGGTGTTACATGAGAATGAAAGGAACTTACAGGAACTGGATTATGAGAATATGTTTGATGGAATACCTGCAGAGAATTCAGGAAGTCAGAAAACCTACTTATTTTGTTTTCGGGGAAAAACAAAAGAAGAGAGGGCTTCCAAAATAACTATTGCAAGATGGATTATACAGACAAAAACTTAGCGTATCAAAAATCCAACGTGCAGATACCAACAGGCCTGAAAAGCTCAAGATCGGTAACATCGTCCTGGGCAGAGAAAGCACAGGCGACAGCAGAACAGATCTGCAAGGCTGCTATATAGAAAAATATCCATATCTAACCCAAACATTATAAGCTGGATGTAAAAGCATCTCAAGATGCAACCTTTAGTAGAAAGGTTTTACAGGCTGTAATAAATTAATTTCTTTGTTTGGTATCCCTTGCTAGTGCTGTAATAAATACCATGGTGCTGCAATATATATAAAAAAAGGAAAGATAACATTTAGCTTATCGGAAATATAATTTCCTTTAGTCCATCAGGCAGCACATGACTTTCCCTTCCCTCAGTCCATCAGGCCGCACATAGCGTTCCCTTCCCTCAGTCCATCAGGCAGCACATAGTGTTTCCTCAGATTATGGTTAAAAATAAATTTATGTTGAAGGGACCATGTGTCATGTGAAAATGTATTTACCAAACAATGTATTACTTTGAACACTGCACAGGTAAAGGGGGAGGTGCCCTTTTTAGGGCACGTGCAAGTTTGACCCTGTCCTACCTCAGGAGGTGGAGCTTACCATCCATGGTGCTGCCAGATGGACTGAAAGAAATTAAATTTCCAGAAAGCTAATTTTTATCTTTCAAACCCCTCCCTTATCTATCCTCTTCCCCTTATAACAAATAATTTTGAAAAGAATACATATAATCCAGACCGAGCTCACTGATGTTTTTTAGATTGGATATTTGGGCCAGGATTCACTAAGTTCTATTACAAGGTATCGTACAGTAGCTCGATCCCGCTATATCTGCTTTTCATGTCAATGGCATTTAACATACGAATGAGCAGCGATTCCCCTTTTCAGAATTTTGTAAATTATCCTGATGGTTTTTGTGATGTCTGCTCCACTATGCTGATAACCTTCAAATGATAGATTCTTTATGAGTATTTAACTATGTTCGAATTTAGGAAGAGACTATGGAGGTCAGCAGCTTTGACTATTAATGGTCTCGAAATATATACGTGGTTATTGGGTCTTAATTATCAAAGACGAAGAAGCTTTCATTAGAATTTTGCAGTCCTTTTTTTATTATGTTGCTTATTTCTGAGACAGGCAAACACCTACAGTACCAGATTTTTTTAAAATTTGTTTTATTACAATAATGCATCAAATAAAATTAAAAAAAGGAAAACGTACATAACAATAGTTATATAATCAGACCACAAATCTAATTTCTACATAAATAAATCCACAACATGCCAGGGGTCACTTTGGAGATTTAAGAACATTAAAACATCAAAAAAGATGGTGGATGGGGCGAGTCAAGAGAGTAGGAGGTGGACGTGGCAGTTATAATATTCATTATACTGTACCTGACCATGACATTGTTATATTTCATTCTATGAAGTAGGCTTTTTTTCTTACTCGTCTGAAATAGCTAGTGATATGTCTGGGAATCAACCACAATTTTAATAGTCAGAATTTGATGCAGGGTACTGCAGTACTAATATTGATATCCCTTACAATAGGGCTCTTTAACTTTTACTCCAAAGGGGCCATATCAGAAAACATTTAGGAATAGAAGGGCCACAATAATTGTAGAAAGATTTCACACTTAAAAAAGTTACTATATTTAAACATTTCGCATGCACGTACCATATTTATTAACATTACCATAACTTAAAAGCAGGGGCGGATTGCAGACAGATATCCGCCCGGGAAATAACTGTCTTACCAACCCTCATCCTATGACGAGTCATTTGATGGCAACGTGTTGCCATGTGATGTCGGGTCACCATGACAATGCAATGCTGCAGGATGAAATGTCGCTCTGTTAAGAGACCCTTACAGAGCACCCGCGCTTTGTCCTGGCCACGACCAAATGACCAATTTTGCTCCCGGAGTGGAAGCCCTCATGATGTTTAGGGAATGTCATAGAGGCACCCTAAATAGTGCCATTGTCAATAGCTCTCAAAATGGAAACACAATTGAAAACTTTACATTTAGATCTCAAAACAATAAAGGTAATTAACCTCCAGAAAAAGACAAATGAGTGTTTCATTTAAATAGATTTTAGCCTTCAATGACAATCACAGAAAAACTGATTTATTTATTTTTCCGTGTGTTCGTAGGCCTGTAGCTGGAGTTGATGCAGATCCTGATCTGGTTCACATGGAAGTTCAAGACCTTGACGGAGGTAAAATAAGATATTATTATGTTTTGCACATTGTATTCAGACACTTTTAGACCCAGCGGTGGGAACTCAAAAAAAGCTTAGGTATGCAATTATTGAAATCAAAGAACGTCCTGTGAAATCTACCTGTGGCCATTGTTACCCAGTAGATATTTAAAGTTCTGTAAATATACAAGATTAAAAAAAAACTCATACTGTACTGTATATTTCCATTTCCATGCACTCTTCAACATTAAGTTTGAATGCAGAATAAATAGAATTGACTTTGAATCTTTCTACATTCTCCTTGAAAGGAATCCCCTCAACCCAATGCAAATGCAAAGATAAAATGATATACTGGACTGTCTACAAGTTGTGTCTACTGTACAGCATGGTGATTTGTACTGTATGTATATATATCTTTATTTATATAGCGCTATCCATGTACATAGCGATTCACAGCAGTAATACACGTGACATAATAATATAATACATAATGGGAATAAGCACGTCAGACATACAAGTAACGATAGGAAAAGGAGTCCCTGCCCTGAAGAGCTTACAATCTAAGTGGTATGGGGGAGAACGTAGAGACAGTATGAGGATGTAATGGTAAGTTTGTCTGCAAGGGGCCAAGGTCAGTGCATATGAGGTTTAATGTATCAGCCAGCGGAGCTACCGATATGCTTTGTTAAAGAGGTGTGTTTTAAGATTAGGAATATACAGAAAAAGGGTGGGATCCCCAGAGTAAGGGGTGGTCACAGAAACTCCAAAAATGTGGACACTCATGAAAATGTGGGAAAATATCAAAAAGACAATTTATTTATTTATTGGATGAACAGTGGACAGGATTGAACATATTAAAACTCGAAAAACACAGAACATTCACAGCGAGTAATGTCCCCTAACTGGTTATAATAAAGTGTCTGTGCACATACAGTAAATCAAGTAACCAACAGAGAATCACACATCACGAGATTGACAGAAAAGTCCGCTCTCGAGGTGTAGATAGCTGTACCGGGTAAAGTGGCTCAGAGTATCATCTACTAAACTGAATGTAGATAGGTTCCCCCTTTTGGTTGCGGACCCCCCCTCCTTTTGCTCACCGCCGCCGCTCGCGAGGAGGTGAGGGGGCATGTGCGCGAGCAGTGCGCTATCCTATGGATGCGGCCGGTTGCCGGGGACACGCGCGGGCCTTGCTAGGGCCGCGGTCGCGTTGCGAGGGTCCCGGCGCCTCGTGGTGAAGGACGCCGCCATTGCGGGTTGAGTTGCACATGCGCAGGAGCCAGAAGTACTGGGAGGCCCACAGACAGGTCGCGCATGCGCAGTGATAGGCGTGCGAACACTAGCCAACCAGGGAGGCTCTGAGAACGGGACTACATCTCCCATGAGCCCCAGGACCGCCCCATGTGATGCCAGGGAGCCAATAGGGCTGAAGTATTGCCCTGCAGGCAGGAAGAAGAGATACATTTCGCGCGCTGAGCCCACGCTAGTTCAGTTGGAGCTGGGAGCAAGAAGGGGAAGGAAGGGTGTAGGGAGCAAGTGGCTCCTGCACCAGGTAAGGTTCCCCAGGTCCCAGACAGGCCCCAACTCCCCACTAGGTTAGTGGGTAATTAATAAGGGATAGCCCCAGGTTAGGGACCCTGCCCTTAGGTTCGTGTGTGTGTGTGCGTCTTGTCAGCGTCACGGCTGTCAGTGCTGTGAGTGCTGACAAGAGGGCATCGTGTGTGTGTGCAGCACGTTCGCTGCAGGCACCAAGTAGGTTGTAGTGCGTTGCTGCAGGAGTTGTGAGTATCCGTTAGGAGTCAGGACCGGTAAGAGCTAGGGGAATGGATTAGGCCAGTAACCCCTAGGCCCCAGATAGGTTTTCACTCCCCAGCTTGTGGTGCTACAGGGACAGGCCCTAGGTTAGGGATCCTGTCACAGCAGTACTAGTGTTAGATAGGGACACAGCGGACGCTGCGCTCCCAGAGAACAGACTTGGGCTCAAGTCTGTGCCCACAGAGACAGAGACTATCTCCAGGGTGGGATCGCCCCTGGCGGACCCATGCGAGGAAACATCGGATCAGACGGGATCACCAAGCGGCAGATCCTTTTCGAAGTCGCTTGCAGGCCCGAGCGCAGGAGTGCTCGGCAGGTATCTTCCTTTGTGCACCAACGTATCCTAACATATCACAACTACACATAGTGGCAGCGCTGACCACGGGACAAGGGGGTTGGGCTGTGGACCCAGTGTGGGGATAAACGGTGACTGTGGAGTTACTCCCTAGAGGGAATGTTATAAGTGTGTTTTATTGCCTGCATATATATTCTGCGTTACAGTAAACTGGTTATATACATCCCTGAGTACGTGGTTATTGTATATGCGGGTCCTGTGTAGGCAAACTTCTACATCCCTAGAACCCTACACAGGTGGAGGCGCTGAAACCGAGAACGTTCCAGAGGATTCACCCCAGGCTCTCACTGGCGGAGGCTCAGACCTCATGTGAGCCTGCCAGGTATAATGCACCCCACCTGGTAACATATAGGTTCCCCCCACATTCACTGTATCTGCGATTGGGGGTGGGGGAATACCCGTTACATGAATAACAGCTGATACAGTCCTTGATCAGTGAAAATGTCTCTAAATAGACATATCAGAATCAAGTAGGGCAAAACATAATCCTCCGCCCAGAGGGCTAACCGCTGATACAATGTATCAATGTATGTATCTCCATCAGGCTAATGCATGTGCATAGAGATATGTCTAGTGACTAAAGATACATGTGAAAATATCACTCAGAAATGGGGGGAGGGGGTATACACATTTTGTATGTATGCGGTGTATACCCCCCTCCAACATAATATGTTCAATCCTGTCCACTGCTTATCTAATAAAGAAATTGTCTTTTTGATATTTTCCCACCAGGGGTTTGTGGCTGTGAGTGAGAGGTTTTAAGCAAGAGAGAACTTTAGATACAAAAGGGGTAGACACATGACATCCTTGAGCTGAACGCAATAGTTGGGCAGGTGCAAAGCGAGAAATTAGGGCTGAGATGTAAGGAGGAGCAGAAGAGAGGAAGGAGAATTTTGTAAGTAATACAAGTCAGACAGAAGTTAGTCAATAGAAATCTTCATAACGAACTTAAGAACGCTGTTAAAGGCACAAGATCATGCAAACAACACACACTGTAAAATTTGTAAACATATATGCCAAGATCCCACAGCCAGTCCCAAACATAGAACATTCAATGTCAAAGGATCGTTCTGCTACACATCCAGGAACGTGGTGTATATATGATTCAATGCAGCAAATGTGACCAAGGATACTACATTGATAAAACCAGCCAAAAACTACAAACCTACACAGACACACAATAATACACTATGAAGAAGGAAGATTCTGCACTCCTGTGGGACACCACTTCTCACAGCAAAATCATTCCATAAATGATTTAACAATCCACATCCTCAAAGGAATGTTTAAAAGCACTCAAGAATGGAAAACATTTGAACTCAAAATGATAATGCTCTCTGACACTAAAACAAGAGGACTTAATGTTGATATGGGGTTTTTAACACACCATCACAGTTTTTAGTAATGTTTATCCGTGCCTGTCTGTTCATTTAACAATTAAACCCCTCTATCACCCCCCCCCCGTATTCCCACCCCCCTGCACACTGCTGATGGATGGTTCTGTGTCTCACTGTCCCTTTCATCCATTTATTGCTATGTCTGTTTATTCCTTCTCTGCATCATATGACTTACTGTAGATCAGGCCCAACTCGTAAAGTGAGAAGGGCCGAACTGCTCCAAGGAAAAAAATTTTGGGCCGCACGGGTTAAATCATCATCATCATCATCATCATCATCATCATCATCATCATCATCATCATCATCATCATCATCATCATCATCATCATCATCATCATCATCATCATCATCATCATCATCATCATCATCATCATCTCTCCTCCAGCACATCTCATCATCATCTTCCTCATATCTCCCCCAGAACCCCTCACTATCAACCTTTACGATACTCCCCATCTATCTCTCATACCCCCATCTCTCCCCCTCACCCACACAATACCCCCCTCCACATCAAACACACAATACCCCCCTCCACATCAAACACACAATACCCCCTCCACATCCCCCCAGCCCATTCCATGTCAGCAGCCCACCCCCCAAGTCAGCATCCCCCCCCAAGTCAGCATCCTTCCCCCACAAGTCAGCATCCCCCCCATGTCTCTCTTCCCTCAATATGACACTCTCTCCCCTTCCCCTAAATGACACTCTCTCCCCCTCCTCTCAATATGACACTCTCCCCCTCCCCTCAATATAACACTCTCTCTCCCTCCCCTCAATATGACACTCTCCCCCTCCCCTTAAATGACACTCTCTTTCCCTCCCCTCAATATGACACTCTCTCCCCCTCCCCTCAATATGACACTCTTTCCCCCTCCCCTCAATATGACACTCTTTCCCCCTCCACTCCAACTCACATCACACCCTCCCCCCTGCAACTCACATCACCCCCCCCTGCAACTCACATCACCCCCCCCTGCAACTCACATCACTCCCCCCCCTGCAACTCACATCACTCTCCCCCCCTCTGCAACTCACATCACTCCCCCCCTGCAACTCACATCACTCACTCCCCCCCTGCACCTCATATGTCAGCAGCCCACCCCCCCCCCTCACATGTCAGCAGCCCACCCCCCCTCACATGTCAGCAGCCCACCCCCCCTCACATGTCATCAGCCCACCCCCCCTCACATGTCAGCAGCCCACCCCCCCTCACATGTCATCAGCCCACCCCCCCTCACATGTCAGCAGCCCACCCTCCCCTCACGTCAGCAGCCCAGCCCCCCCCCCCACCCCTGCACCAGCCCGTTTTTCACACCCACCCCCCCACCAGCCCGTTTTTCACACCCATCCCCCCACCAGCCCGTTTTTCACACCCACCCCCTCATCAGCCCATTTTTCACCCCCCCCCCACCAGCCCGTTTTTCACCCACCCCCACCAGCCCGTTTTTCACACCCACCCCCCCCACCAGCCCGTTTTACACACACACACACAACACCTCTGATCAGCACATCCTCTCCCCAGTACTAAGCCCCGCCCCTGGCATGCTCTGACCTCCAACCCGCACCCGGCATCCTGCTATTGAAAAAAAAATACTCACGGCTGCCGCATCCTCCTCATGCTGCTGCTGCCCCCGCGCACTGCAAAACCCAGGGGAGGGGAGGGAAGGTTAGGGGAGGGAGGGAGGGAAGGTTAGGGGAGGGAGGGAGGGACGGAGGGCGGAGAGGGAAGGGGGGGAGAGATGAATCGCCACCATTTAAAAAAAAAAAAATTTTAACTTTTTTTTAATTTTTATTATTATTTATTTAATTAACTGGCGCCCGGCCAGACTCATCGCGGGCCGCACAGAGAGGCCAGGCGGGCCGCATGCGGCCCGTGGGCCGTATGTTGTGCAGGCCTGCTGTAGATGGATATCTTGTCTCTTTACCACTGTGTTTAACTACTGGAATCTCTGTAAATCAGTATTGCTGACCTCAGGAAGAGAGAGAGAACTCTTGAAAACTTGTCTAATAATATCAATTGTTAGTCCAAAACTCATTTACTCTGTAAGTAATACAGAATTTAATAGGAAACCAGGAGAGGGATTTTAGCAGGAGAGACACTGAGGAAGATTTAGGAGAGAGTAAAGTGATTCTAGCAGCAGAGTTTATAATAGATTGTAGGGGAGACAGGTGAGCATCAGGAAGGCCGGACAGCATGAGGTTACAGTAATCAAGAGGGATACAAATCAGGTCCTGTGTTAGAGTTTTATCTGTAGAGCGACAGAGGAGGAAAAACCAACTAGGTTTTAGCTACATTTTGAATGTGAGAGGACAAAGTGAGGGAGGAGTCAAATGTGACACCTAGGCAGCATGCTTGTAATACTGTACTTGGTGTATGATAGTGCTGCCAACAGTAATTCTTTTAACAGGGGTCAGTAGAGCCAAGCATGGGGGCAAGTATGAGGTGCTCTATCTTTGACATGTTGAGTTTGTTAAGTAAGTGTGTCATCAGCATAAAGGCGATATTTGAACCCAAGAGATGTGATAAGGTCATGTAGAGAGAGTGTGTAAAGAGAAAAGATAAGAGGTCCCAGTACAGACCCCATGGGAACGCTTACAGATTGACAGAGGAGGAGGAGGTGTTACACGTTATAGGGTGCCGGTATCTCCTATGCATTGAAATGTCCCGGTCACGTGACGTGGGACATTTACATGCATAGGAGATACTTTCACCCTATAACAGGGCCTGTATCTCGGGAAGCAGGGGGTCCCCGGACCTCAAATCAACAAGGTTCTGCTCCGGAGACCCCCTGCTCATCTACACTAGTTAGAAAAATTAAATTAAAATATGTAATAAAAACCAATACACAACCCACCCTCTGTGCCCCCACATAAAACAATTTTTTTTTTTAGAAACATGATTAATACCACAGGCTGGCAGGGGTCACCGGGTGGTCCCCACAGGTGTCCGCAGGCCACACAGGGCACCACAGGAGGTTCCCACAGATGTGTGGAGGTCCTTGGGTGGTCCCCGTTAGGCTCCGTGGGCCTCCAGGTGGTCCCCGTGAGGGTCTGTGGGCCCCAACGTCATCCCCACAGGTGTCTGGGGACCCTGGAGTGGTTCCCATGGGTGTCTGGGGATCCTCGGGTGGTTTCCACAGGTATTTGTGGGTCCTCAGCTGGTCCCTGCGGGTGTCCGGGGGCCCCACATGGGTCCCCTGGTGGGCCTTGCAGGTGTCCGGGGGTCCACAGGGGGTCCCTGTGGGCATCCGGGGGTCCTCGGGTGGTCCCCGTCGGCATCGGTGGGTCCTCGGGTGGTCCCCATGGGTCCCGCTGGCCTGCGGTACCATTCCTGTATTTAAAAAATAAAAACATAGCCAATATTTCAATACATACACCTCCCCCCTCCATCAAACACATACAGTACAGTAATGTGCAAAATAACTATTATCCAGATATGGATAATACATTATTTGCCCATTATTAAACACAACATTATTCAGCCAGCATAAATAAAGTAAATAAAAACCGTTCTACTTACCCCTGCCAACATGAAGGGCGTCCTCGTCAGCATACTGAAGGGCCATGTCCTCTGATGCCAGCAACAATACATAAAAAAATACAATCTAATGGCCCCTAACCACCCGCGGGGACCCCCTGGAGGCCCACGGAGCCAGGCGGGGACACCCAAGGGCCCCCAGACATCCGTGGGAACCCCCTGGGGTGCCTGTGGGGCCTGCGGACACCAGTGGGGACCATCCGGGGACCCACGCCGGCCTGTATTAATAATCTTGTGTCTAAAAAAATAAATAATGGTTTTATGTGGGGGCACAGGGGTGAGTGGGTTGTGTATTGTTGTTTATTATATATTGTAATGGTTTTTGGTGGCCTAGGAGGTGCCGAGTAGGGCTGTTGTGTGTATTTTTTTGTATTGTGGGTAGCGGTGGTGGGTGAAGGGGGTATTAGCCCCAAGAAAAATTCATTATTTTTTTCTAAGTGCCGTCTCGCCGCTTCTCTGCATTTTCTCCCTCCCTTCTTGCCAACATTTTCTGGCGAGGCGATTCAGAGAAGAAATTTCAATTCCAGAGAGGTGATCAGACTCGATAAGCTGATAAGCTGATCAGGGCTACTAGAATTGAGCAAGTTTGAAAAACTGGCGATAAGTGGCTTATCACCGCGCGTTTGGCGATTTATTTATTTATTTTCGGGAAAAAAATGTTGCCGAAAACTTCTAGTATCGCCAAAATATCGGAGCTTACAGAATAGCAGTAGGCTTTTTTTATGATAACTGACTTATCGGACCTTTCTGCATAGGCCCCAAAGACTCTAAAGATTGTGAAGGAGAAGGAGGTGGTCCTCAGTATCAATTCTGCAGAGAGGTAGAGTAATATGAGCAGAGTGCAATGACCTTTGTCTTTGGCAGCATGGATGTCATTAGTTATTTTGGTGAGGGCTTTTTCGGTTTAGTGAGCAGTGCGGATGCCAGAATGTAGAGCAGTCCTGCACAACATATGGCCCACGGGCCACATGCGGCCCGCCTGGCCTCTCTGTGCAGCCCGCGATGACTCCGGCCGGGCGCCAGTTAATTAAATAAATAAATAAAAAATTAAATGGCGGCGATTCATCCCCCCCTCCGTCCCTCCCTCTCCTCCCCTCCCTCCCCTCCCCTCCCTCCCTGCCCCCAGGTTTTGCAGTGCGCGGGGGCAGCAGCAGCATGAGGAGGATGCGGCAGCCGTGAGTATATATTTTTTTCAATAGCAGGATGCCGCGGAGGTCAGAGCATGCCGGGGGCGGGGCTTAGTACCGGGGAGAGGATGTGCTGAGCTGATCTAAGAGGTGTGTGTGTGTGTGTGTGTGTGTGTGTGTGTGTGTGTGTGTGTGTGTGTGTGTGTGTGTGTGTGTGTGTGTGTGTGTGTGTGTGTGTGTGTGTGTGTGTGTGTGTGTGTGTAAAATGGGCTGGTGGGTGTGAAAAATGGGCTGGTGGGGGTTGGGTGTAAAAAATGGTCTGGTGGGGGGGTGGGCTGCTGACATGTGAGGGGGGGGTGGGCTGCTGACATGTGAGGGGGGGGTGGGCTGCTGACATGTGAGGGGGGGTGGGTTGCTGACATGTGAGGGGGGGTGGGCTGCTGACATGTGAGGGGGGGTGGGCTGCTAACATGTGAGGGGGGTGGGCTGCTGACATGTGGGGGGGGGGGGCTGCTGACATGTGAGGGGGAGGTGGGCTGCTGACATGTGAGGGGTGTGGGCTGCTGACATGTGAGGGGGGGTGGGCTGCTGACATGTGAGGGGGGGTGGGCTGCTGACATGTGAGGGGTGGTGGGCTGCTGACATGTGAGGGGGGGTGGGATGCTGACATGTGAGGGGGGGTGGGCTGCTGACATGTGAAGGGGGGTGGGCTGCTGACATGTGAGGTGCAGGGGAGGAGAGAGTGATGTGAGTTGCAGGGGGAGGAGAGAGTGTCATATTGAGAGGAGGGGGAGAGTGTCATATTGAGAGGAGGGGGAGAGTGTCATATTGAGAGGAGGAGGAGAGTGTTATATTGAGGGGAGGGGGAGAGGTGTCATATTGAGGGGAGGGGGAGAGAGTGTCATATTGAGGGGAGGGGGAGAGAGTGTCAAATTGAGGGGAGGGGGAGAGAGTGTCATATTGAGGGGAGGGGGAGAGTGTGTCATATTGAGGAGAGGGGGAGAGAGTGTCATATTGAGGGGAGGGGGAGAGAGTGTCATATTGAGGGGAGGGGGAGAGAGTGTCATATTGAGAGGGGGGGGGAGAGAGTGTTATATTGAGGGGAGGGAGAGAGTGTGTCATATTGAGGGGAGGGGGAGAGTGTGTCATATTGAGGGGAGGGGGAGAGTGTCATATTGAGGGGAGGGGGATGAGGATGATGATGATGAGAGGTGCTGGAGGAGAGATGATGATGATGATGATGATGATGATGATGATGATGATGATGATGATGATGATGATGATGATGATGATGATGATGATGATGATGATGATGATGATGATTTAACCCGTGCGGCCCAAATTTTTTTTCCTTGGAGTAGTTCGGCCCTTCTCACTTTACGAGTTGGGCAGGCCTGATGTAGAGGATCTAAGAGAGAATAGGAGGTAAGAAAATTGAAGCAAGCGAGCACAAGTCATTCAAGGAGATAAGAGGCAAAAGTCAGGAGGGAGAAGGGGCGACAATAGAGAGACAGTTTGTGTCAATATTGCTTTTTTGAGTAAGAGTATAACTGTTGCATTCTTGAGGAAGGTGGGAAAGGTACCAGAGAGGAGGGAAGAGTTGAAAATATGTGCGAGTGTGGGGATTGGCGTTGGAGCAAGAGGTTTGAGGAGATGGGAGGGAATGGGGTCAAGAGGGAGAAGAGGAGATGAGCAGCGATACATCCTCCTCTGTGACAGAGGAAAAAGAGTTAAGGAAGGATGGAGGAGAATTATGGAGAGGTGTAGAATATGAGAAAGATACAGAGGGGATGTCTTGACTAATGGAATCCACCTCTGTCTTTAAATAGTCAGCAGGTGAAATGGAGGAAGAAAAACAGGTAACAGTAGGTAGTCTGATTAGAGAGCCAGACAGAGAAGAGTTGGGGTGGATTAGACTTGTGCGTGTTGATTAGTGAAGAAAAGTAGGTTTGTTTAGCCTGGGAGAGGCCAGAGTTGAAACAGGATAGGATAAATTTGTAGTGAAGGATGACCGCGAATGTATGGGACTTCTTCCAGAGGCTTTCAGAGAAGCGAGTGTAGGAGCGGAGCATGTGTGTGTGGCACTTTATCCGGGGCCTGGGGTTAGAAGGGCAAGAATGGCAGAAAAAAAGGGGCATGTAGATCAAGAGTGGAGGATTGGGCAGAGTTGTAGTTCCTCCTAACCTGGTCCTCCTAACCAGGTTGTCAGTGTCTGTAGAGTAGCAGAGGGAATAGAAAGAGGAGTGGAAAGTGGAGTCAAGAGTACACAATTAACTGATCATATGGGTTCATATGTTAAAAAAAAACTATGTTTGTATTAGTACTAAGTTTGTAATAGTGCTGTTACTACATTGTCATCATTCATAAAAATGTAGAGTTTCATTTGGAATTTTCGATTAATTCTAAAATATTCCAATGCTCTTGTCGGCTGTTATATACCCCATTTTATTCCTGTTAAATGTTGTATTGACTTATTATTATTGGCCTCTTGGAAATTCCTGTTTGGGAGGTAGAAGAAATATATTGCACTGAAATTTACTTACTTTCCATACTAAGATACTGTACACTGAAGCAATAAAGTCTAATTTCCCACAAAAAAAAACAACTAATAGTGCAATTTATCGAGGCACTTAAGTAGTAATTACACTTCTTAGTCTGCAAAGACTGCTTCCAATTTAGCAGTGCAAGTGTTTGTCTATAAGATAAATGCCCTGATTTTTACACTTTTTTGTTAAAATGGGATATATTTATATACTGTAATCTATACAAAGTTAGACAAACATGTTATAGGAAAAGAAATTATATTAGAAGTGATCCACAGTATGCATGAAAATACTGCAATGGCAAAATTGATGCATTATCGTACATGACACTTTCATGGGGATTGTTTATCAGTTTTCTGTTTGCGACACTGGGATAACACTGACAACATCGCCATACATAGGCTGTTGGTGTCCTCACACACTCTTACGACAATGATACCCTTCCTGATTCGCATCGCTTCACGTGCCCATACTATATACGCGTACACTTAAATAACTGGAACATAAAATATTGTATTCCTGAGAATAAATGTTACTGTAAGTTTTTACTGTATGCACAAGTACTGATGTAGCGTGACTTATGTTTTGTGGCACTGTAGCAAAGAAAAGGATTTGCCCCTAGCTCTGTGATCTCAGCACCACAGGCTTGTTATTGCTGTGTTAAATATTGCCATGTAGAAGAGTGCAGCATGGTGTCAGAACACGTGTGCTACATCCATATTCTCTGTTCTCATTTCTGTATGCATTCAGTACTGACAAAAATAATAAGAAAATAATAATGTTTTTGAACCAAAAATTGTAATGAAGAAGAAATTGCTAACAATGTAATTATATAGTCTAAAGCAAGTGTAGCCAACTCCAGTCCTTAAGAGTTACCAACAGGTCAGGTTTTTAGGATATCCCTGCTTCAGTATAGGTGGCTCGATCTTTTACTGAGCCACCTGTGCTGAAACAGGGATACAGTATCCTAAAAACCTGATGTCAAAAGTTTAAAAGAAATCTGTAAAAAATTAGATCATTCTGTTAGATCATTTTAGTTCTACCAAAATGGCACAACATCGGTTAACATTCGCTAATTTGCCTTTATCAAGTGACAGAATAGCTCCAGTATTTTAACCGAAAATACAATGCCCACTTTCAGCTATAATCGAATTTGCCACAAACGTTTGTATTGAAGCGAACTCCTTCGCCAAGTTCGTCCAAGCTCACAAAAAGTTCACATATCTCTACTTTTAGGAGTACTGTAACCAAATGTAAATGTGACTCCCAAGAGTAGAAGGCATGAAAAAATAATAAATCACACACATGGAAGGTGGGAATTTGTATATTGAACTATCAGGAAAGCTTTGGTCGTAGAAGATTAATAGCTTTCCCAGATTTAGGGCATAATATCCTGGAAGAGATTTCCATATACTGGAAACTTTAAATATGTGCGTATGTCATTTTAGACTACACAAATCTCACATGTCCCAATTCCATAGCGGAAAAAAATGTTAAATAAATGGATGTGAGTTTATAGTATTTCATGTTGTACCCCAGATATTCTCCAACTATTAAAATCTGCACAAAGTTAACAACCTCAAAAGGTTACAGATAAACAAAACACTACATTACAAACATTACAATGGTCACAAACGATGGTTAAGATGGCTGCGAAGCAGACTTGCTCATGAGTGGGCTTATTCAACCCTTACTAAATCTATGTATTTGATCATCTGCAAACGAGCATGACGGAGCAAATCTATGTTATAGTAACAAAGGAGGGAGAGGGAGTGGGTGGTATGATACCTTTTATTGGACCAACAAGTAGTTATTTTACAAGCATTCAAACCTCTCAGGGTCCTCCGACCTGATGAAGGACATTGAAAGGTTTAAAAGATTGTATCATACCTTTCTATTGGACCACCCACTCCCTCGCCCTCCTTTGTTACTACATGGACGAAAGAACCAACATGGCTACCCATCCTTCTTTGCAATCTACTGTATGTTATACAAAGCCTTAGGAAGGTGGATCCGATATGTCTGCCAATCTGTACAGCCAAAAAGTGATTATGGCCGTTACATTGGAGAAGCTTGCTGATGATTGCTCCATGATTACTTGATGGACCAAGCCTTCAAAATCAGCTTGGCAGAGATTGATTTGATAGTGAACTCCAGTTTTACTGAAGGGTTTCATTCTCTGAATGGGGGCTACCCCTTTGTGCCTTTCGAAAGTAAAATTGGCCCAACCACTTCAAATGCAAGCTGCTTCTTTTCTATAACTTTGTAGATGATCTTTTGAAAAATAAGGACAAAGCGTATCTCGGGAAACAGGGGGTCCCCAGACCTGAAATCAATGCTCTGGAGACCCCCTGCTCATCTGCACTAGTAATAAAAATTGTATTAAAGCCTGAGATCGCTGGCGAGATTTGCGCAGGGAGAGGCACCTCTCTCTGAGCAGCTCTCTATACAGCTGGAACAAATCGCCGGGTGAGCCCTATTGAGAGAGGCGAACATCTCATCCCTGGCTACTCGCCCGTTTTGGGACTTTTGCTATCACAGGTAATAGAGGCTTTCTGAAAAAAATCCGATTAGATTTTATTTTATACATATGATACAGATCTTTTTCTTTCCCAAGAATTGCCTCCCTTTTGCCCTGTTACATAGCCCCCCTCCCTCACCCTTCCCATATGTCATTGCTATGTGTATCTTGATAATGATCTCCCACAAGCTCCAGTTGCTGATCCCTGTGATCTGACACGGAAAGCCCAATTTATTTAAATCTGTGTCAGATTGCACGGATCAGCAAACTCAGAGCTTTCAGAATTTCCCCCTGTGTGTCACTCGGTAACAATTGTCATCTCATCTCAGGGAACCTTTACCTCATTCTGTGTTTCAGCAATTCTTCCCTTGTAGGTAATTCATCAAGATCTTGAGTTAGAATTTCTTCCTCTCTATTTGTTCTTGATGGGGCCTCTTCCAAAATAGTCCATCTTTAGCATGGTCCCCAGATTCTATTTCTTTACCAGTAAACAGCATCCACATTACTTTTTTTTCAATGGTTCATCTAATTCATATTTTGCTTAATTTAAAGCTGCAGACAAAGCAATATCCTAAGTGTGGTTTAAAAAAAAAAATCAGTTCTGTACTATGAGAAAATACTTGTAGCATTTAAAACATTGTTTAATGACATTTTTAATGTATTATAATGTAACAAGCATTTTTTTGTTTCTATGGCAACCCTTTACAAAGTCACATCCCCTTCCTCTTCTGAAACAAGCTCTGGCACACCCCAGTTTGAGCCCTGCCCTCTCTCTAGCAGTGAACTAATTGTATATAGTGACTGCCTGTCACATGATCTTCCACACATAACTTTGCATCTTTGGTCCTCGTCTGCTGCACTGACAGGGATTTAGTGAGCCCCGGAACCGAATCTTCGCCAACCAATCACAGGAGAACGGATCGATCGTCAACTTAGCTAATCACTTGTCAGTGTGTAAATTGTATTGAAGCACGTATTGAATATTTTTTTTAAACAGCATCTTGAACTGCTGCTTTAAGGCACTGTGATTGCTTATTCACGGGCCAGTTTGTAGTCTTTACACTTCCTACCTTCAATTGCAAATAAAATACAGTATTAATTTTGTCGAAAACTGCCTTCTTCATTTCTTTAGTTTCTTCAAGATACTGTAGTTAATGTTTCCACTATTGATTTTTCCTTGCAGGTTATCGATACATGACATGCCAGATTCAAAATTGCTCCGACAAAACACTAACATTTCAATTCACTGGAAGCATTGATCGGAGTTCTCTGACTGTACAGGATGATTACGCCTTTCTTAAGGTAAAATGACATATTAGTATTAAAGCAATGGAAATTAAATACTGAATTCCTTAATAACACAAATATTGTTTTTTTGTGGGGGGAGGGAAATCTCTATTGTAAAGTGTGTCATTGGAAAGACAACCAATGTCAATACTAGAATGTTCTCGCTAAACATGATAGGCAGAATTGGAGAAGAAATACCATTACCAAAACTGACAGGTCATGAAAATGCAAAAGGGTAGAATTTGGAATTGTACATGTAAATGGCCTGGTTCACTTTATTCTTTATATTGTTATTGACAGAAGCTTAGTGGTAAGAGCACTGCATTTGCAGTTGGAGAACATTTTTCGAATACCAGTGTAAAGTCTTTATGTGACAGTAAGTGATGTTCCCCAAGCACTAATGATTACATTGTAAGGTATACGGAGAAGGGAACCCTTATGCCTGCAAAACTCTATGTACAATACTGCATACATTATCAGCGTTACATTATACAGTATATTATATAGGAATCATTACAATCAATAATAATTGTTCTTAATGATAAATGGATAAGCTAGCAAAATGTGCTTTAGCAGTCCATTATGTATGTATGTATGTATTTATATAGTGCCATTAGTGTACATAGCGCTTCACATTAGTACACGTGGCAATCATATAAATAACAAATAATACAAGTAACAGATCATGGGAATAAGTGCTTCAGACATAAAAGTAACATTTCGGAAGAGGAGTCCCTGCTCCGGGAAGCTTACACTCTAATATTGGTGGGGAGAACGTACAGAGACAGTAGGAGGGCATTCAGGTAAGTGCGTCTGCAGAGGGCCAAGCTTTAGGTATCATGTGTATAGTATTAGCCACGGTGCTACTCATATGCTTCTTTAAGCAAGTGTGTCTTAAGGTGGGTCTTAAAGGTGGATAGAGAGGGTGCTGGTCGGGTGTTGAGGGGAAGGGCATTTCAGCGGTGTGGGACAGTCAGTGAGAAGGGTTAAAGGCAGGAGAAGGCTTTTGATACAAAGGGGGTAGAGAGAAGACATCCTTGAGCCAGATTTAACAATAAGGATGGTATCCAATATCTTTTTAATAAAATGTAAGGAAAATAGTAAAGTGAAAACAGTTAAAGTTTGGCCTCTTATGAAACCCATATTTATTGACACAATTCTTACGGAGTATGATTTTCTTTTCCTGGGTTAGATAATGACTACGATGAATTTCTGTAGTGCAAGTGAATTCATCGTATGAGCTGCTCTACATATGATTTAAACAGAACAATATTATATTTATACAAATATTATACATCTATGCACTCAAATGTTTCCAGAACTTTTAAACAATGCCTGTAGTAATTTCCTTAAAGGAAAGGCCTGGGACGCTTTGCAGATTAACGTGTTGCATGTCTCTCTTGTACTAAAGAGGTTAAAGATCAAGATCATTCTTAACAACACTATATTCTCTGTAAAAAAAATAATCAATCAGTATGTCTTCTGGAGGGCTAGCAAACGTAATGGATTGTTGCAGGGTTATAGAGACTCTCAATTCTAGCTTGCCAGTTCTAATCAGACATGGTTCTGTAGTGAGTGAAAATCATTACCTCCTGAAATCCATAGGTTTCTTATGTAAGTTAATCGAGTGTCTCAATTTAGTTATCAGCGGACTATTGCCCTTATTACAAAACTATCATCATAGTGGACACCATAATTGGTGACAATAATTTAGATAGCATCAACAATGAGAGACTACTTTCATAGATTTCATTGCTGGACTTGAGCTGTGTTGGCAAATTAGTGCAGTAAATATTGTACTAATGCTATTTGTATCTTTATGTAAAGCATATATGTTACAACTCTCTCATCGCTAGTACTCAAAATGCATTATTCCAAAGTCAGTTTAACTAATCTAGCCATTACCGGATAAACAGATAAACATTGACATTCAGCCGCTGCACTACTCTAAAATTATTGTGATCTTAAATAATAAATGCTGATAAATAACAGGATAGGAGAACAGTACAAGTGGAATAGATCTTTTTCATCGCGGTCAGTATATGAGCAGAAGGAGAGAGGTTATAAGATGTCACATAAAAGACTTATGATTGAGTGCTGACATTCCACACGTCGGTAACAAAGTAAGAGGCTGTTTCTGATTCATTCCTGTATTGATCTATAAATTTACTTAATCTAATTAACTTTCCGTAAAAGGTACCCATTCACTTTGCTGTTACCTCTAGAATTGCCTGCCTCTGTCAAAATAAAAAATATAAATCAAAAGTGTTGCTAGCAGATAACAGTAATTCATTTTGCTGGATGCTGTAGAGATCAGGATGGACAGTGAGTGATTGTTTGAATAGCTTTTCCTCTTCATGAACTGCACGTTGTACAGATACAGTATGAAGCTAGTCTGTGAGTGATTTATAAAAATGGAAGCTAAACATTGGTTTTACCATTGCACATGAATTTACAATCTCATAGTTTACAATACAAATGTAATTCAAGCAGACCCCCTGCCCCCCCCCCCCCCCAATTTCTTTAACAGAATCAGAATAGAGGTCTCTCAGTGCTCAACCACACCATTTTTATCTCGGGTCATCTACCATTCTATATGAGGGTGTTTCTGGTGCCTTTTGGGTAATCAATATGTCTGCCATCCAAGCCTCATTCCCATGGGCCAATAAGAAGCAGTAATGTAATCATAGCTTATTATTAGAGGACACCAAAACCCACCTTTAATCTTACAGGCGCATAAAAAAAAGTCTCAATCGAGTCCCCCCGAGCTAAGAATCGCATGATTCAGCTCGAGGGGATTCCCCTGTTATGATTCTCCAAAAAAAAAAAAAAAGTTCCATAAATGGCGGGATTGATTGTTAAGTCAAACATAAATAGGGTGAGATTTTCAACGTGTATGTGTTCAGATGTTGCCACCTCCGTTAATACAATGTGTTGCGTTAATTCTGGCAAGTTATTTCACAGTTATTTTAAAAAATGGTTAAGGAGATCGCATGCATTATTTGATGCATTATTTGGTGCTTTACGTTAAGATGGGTAATAACATCTGCCACATCTGTATACATTGTCTGAATTTAATACATAGTACAGCCTCAATCCCAACCAAAGATTTCCATTTTTGAAGGAAATTAGAAAAATGTATGATTCCAACACAACCTCAGGTCCCACCTGTTCCAGAAATATTAAACTTTAAAAGATACAGTAGCAGCATGTGTTTTAGAATAAAAAGGGTAGTGGCATCTTCCTTACTTATGAGGAAATTAATAATGTGATATCAGTGAAATGCCCTCCTCCAGGATTAGGTCTGTGGCAAATTATTTGCCCCTGCTCATGGCTCAGAAAAATGATTGCTATTAAAGTTTAAAAAAAGTCTTTGGAATTTAGGTAAGAAGAGAAAAAAGAGGGTTCTGGAGCTATACCAGGGTTGGATTTGTTTATATTTCCTTATGTTGGGAACTTTGATATATCTAGCTGTGTATAGAGATATATATATACACACACACACACACACACACATACACGTGTGTGTGTGTTTGTGTGTGTGTGTGTGTGTGTGTGTGTGTGTGTGTGTGTGTGTGTGTGTGTGTGTGTGTGTGTGTGTGTGTGTGTGTGTGTGTGTGTGTGTGTGTGTGTGTGTGTGTGTGTCTATACACAGCTAGATACATCAAAGTTCCCAATATATATAATTTCGAACATTGAGCTTCACCGTGAGATTGTGCTTAATATCTATTGTATTGACCAATAATATAATCTTATGTAGTTTGTGATAGAGTATTAATTGCATATTTACAGTATCATAATAATGCAGACAACATAGAGTATGTTCAATTTTAGAAATCTATACTCGTATAATCCAAGTTTATGGCTAACTCCTATACAAGGGATCTTGATTTATATAAATGTACGAATGTATTTCAAATTTCTAGACATACTTTTAATATATATTCATAAAAAAAAGAACTATGAAAACAAAACATTGTGTGTCTCCTTTAAATGTGATAATTGTTTTGGAAATTGTGGCTATTTGGCTTTTTCACAGGCTAGTGGTCCTGAAACCTCTCTTAGGGGACCACCACACTAGGTATGAAGACTAATCAATGTATTTGCACACATATTGATCTATGGGCAAGAGCCTAAAAATGTACCTGTATAAAATGCACCTTTTACAAATTTTGAGACTCCTTCAATTGGAATAAGGCTCTATGTACAGTAGAAGTGTTCAAGAGTGTGATATAAACATCTAAATTGTGCCTTTGACAACTTTTACCAGTTAATTTCCCTAAATAATAATAATATTTTTCTCATATTGTGTTTATAATGTACTTAGCATTCTGTAGGAACAGTGAATTTCCGACTGAAGAGATTACAATCTTATTTTGGGGCACAATGAGTCCCTGGCTGAATAAATCAATTTTAGATAACGGAGGAATAGGCAGATAGAGTGACTTTCCCAAAGTCACGCAAAGAGCCCTGACACTAGGATTTGAACCAGCTTTACGTGCTTCAGAAGCAGTGTTCTTTCTGCTAAGATACTCCTTCAGTCATATTTATATTCATTCTGAGACTTACTGGTAGAGGTTGTGCTGACGAAACCACAATAATTACTTATTTGTAATGCAAACTGCAGTATGCTGAGGTCCAAGCGATTTGAAAAAGACAGTTAAGAAGCTTACTTGATTTACTGTGTATGCATATTATAGTGACTAATGAGTCTCTAGCTGTCAAAGACGCAATTGAATAGTCTAAATTGTTCTTAGACTTTTGGAACTTATACTTAGAAAAAAAATAAGTCACATCTCTGTGTACTTCAATTATTCTCTATGGAGGTTTTCCACACGTGTCCCCAGAACATAATTAAAAAGTAGTATACTTAAAGCACGTAGTCTTCATTCTGTTATTAACATATAATTCTACTTACATTTTGAAACTGGCTTAAATGCCAAATATGATAACAATAAAGGTGCCCCACTACAGCTTGATAAATTTAAGGAGGTGGGAGGTGTGCTGATGGGTAAGTTCATTGTAAATGATCAAAGAAAAAAAAGAAACCCAACTATAAGCACTCCTGCTCCCCAAACTGAATGATTAGTTAATTAATTTTCTTTTGTACCCTCTTCACCCCTTCCTAAATATAACTTGTAAAAAAAATATGCAGTGAGATCCAGTGTAGAATGGAACATGAACAACTGACTGGCGCAAAATTCCTACATTTTGCAAAGGATTTTCAAACTGTTGATCACGCTATTATGTTAAACGAACTCAAGGACTCTGGCATTGGACCACATGCTTTAAACTGGTTTAGCTCTTATTTATATGGACGGATTGCCCCTCAACAAAGAAGGATATTCTGTGTGAGGGTGGAAGAAAGACAGGAAACTAGGAGGGGGAGGGACAAGCAAGAGGGGACGGACTAGACAGAATAGATAGGAATGGGGAAATACAGTAGCTATGGGTCATGGAGGTAGAATGGGGGGAAGTGGCGGTTTAGCAAGCATGGAGGTACCAATATTAAATATAGCTAATACTAGTAAACTTCTCAAGACTACATTCAATTGGAGTAGAAAGGCAGGCACGGATAAGGTAACAATAGTACAGACTGGAAAAAACCTTAAGTGCACGCTTTCTAATGCAAGAAGCCTATCAGATCAAATGGAGGCACTTGAATTAATAACTAGAAGGGATAAATATAATATCATAGGCATTACTGACACATGGTGGGATAAAACTCATAGTTGGGCAGTTCATTTAGAGGGCGATTCCCTTTTTCGGAGGTATGGAGCAAATAGAAGAGACAGTAGACTATGGTTATATGTTATAATGGGTTTAAAACCTATTATAAACGAAGAGGTTTATGAAGGGATTCCTGAAAATAGAGGCTTTGTAGATAGAAATTAGCAGTGGAGGTTAAAGTTTTAAGAACTTTTGTAGTG
The DNA here is from genome assembly GCF_040206685.1 of Ascaphus truei. Taxonomy (NCBI): domain Eukaryota; kingdom Metazoa; phylum Chordata; class Amphibia; order Anura; family Ascaphidae; genus Ascaphus; species Ascaphus truei. The sequence goes on from NC_134483.1 coordinate 505,860,829, forward strand.
ATATGCTATAAACCACCAAATATGTATGAAATTGAGGAAACCAGAATACCTTTGCAAAGGAGAAGGCCACAAAACTAGGTCATGTTTCTATAATGAGTGATTTTAATTATTTGGACATAGACTGGAGTAATGAGATTACCATTGTAACTAAAGGAAACAGGTTTTTGAGGGTGCTGAAAGACAATTACATTGGATTATAATGATTGCAATAGAAAGTAAGATGAAACCTACAAAGTTCTTCAAATACCTTAAAAACAAAAAGATTAGAAAAGAGAATATAGAACCCTTTCAGTGTGAGATGGGCAAGCAAATTATTGGAGAGAAGGAAAAGGTGAGATATTAAATGCAACAGGAGGAAGCTACAGCCTCTATATTAATGGTGTATCTCAAAATGGTTAATTGAGGAAGAATGCATGGGCAGCTTGATTAAATTAAAGTAAATAAAGCACCTAGCCTCAATGGCATGCACCCAAAGGTTCTTAATGAGCCAAGTGCAATAATAGCTAAATCGTTACATTTAATATTGAAAGACTCCATTTCCACAGGCTCGGTACCACAAGATTGGCGTAAAGTAGACGAGGTGCCTATATTTAAAAAGGGAGCTAGATCATAACCTTGGAATTACAGACCAGTAAACCTAACATAAATAGTGGGGAATCTACTTCAAGATTTAGTATGGAATTATATTCAGGAATACCTAATAGTTAAAATTATTAGTTATAGTCAGCATGGATTTATGAAGGATAGGTCATGCCAAACTAACCTTATTTGTTTCTTTGAGGAGGTAAGTAGAAATTTAGACCAGGGTAATACTGTTGATGTGGTCTACTTAGATTTTGCAAAGGTTTTTTATACGGTGTCACACAAGATGTAGTATTCAATATATAGGAATAGTGGCACACCGCTGTTTGTATAACGTAAATGAAAGATTCCCTCACTGGTTCTCACCCTTCGTCGATCCCGGCGTCTCAAAGCTGGATCCAGAATAGTATTAATTTTTTTGCAATGGAGGAAGCCTTGTATGTAAGTAAACTTTGTCTGTATTCAAATCATACTGTAAGAGCAGGCATAAATAAACCAGGTGTATGGTCTGAGGAAAGGACAACTGGTCCTGAAACATTACATCTATGCCTACTCTTATGATTTGAATACAGAGTAAGTTTACTTATATTCAAAGCTCTTGTGTGCTTCCTCCATTGCAAAAACTTTCCAGATGTAATATTCAAAGTAAAGGAAATTGATCTGGGTAAAAATATTTGCACCTGGATGGAAAAATGGTTATAAATGTAACCTTTTCAGGTTGAGCTAAAGTTGTAAGTGAAGTACCTCAATGTTCAGTACTGGGACCACTTATTTTTAACTTGTTTTTTAATTACCTTGAGGTTGGCATATAGAGTTAAGTCTCCATCTTTGCTGATGATACTAAATTGTGCAAGGTAGTAAAATCAGAGCAGGATGTCATTTCCCTCCAGCAGGACTTGGAGAGACTGGAAACGTGGGCAGATAAATGGCAGATGAGGTTTAATACAGATAAATGTAAGGCTATGCATTTGGGATGCAAGAATAAACAGACGACTTACGGTACAAATTACATGGGGCAAAATTAAGTTAATTATTAATGGGAAGAATTTGGGGGTATTGGAGCTCGATCCACGTTAAGTTAGTCAAGTCAATGTATGTGGCACATGTGTGCTTAATATTTGTGTTTTGAAGTTACATTTACAGTAGCTAGCGTTGATGTTTGTTGTGTAATACACAACCTGTAGAAAATGCATCTAAATAACTATTTTGTGCACATTGTCTATAGACAATCTGATACTGTACGGATCTACTGGGAAGTCAATTCTAATGACTATTTGACTTGACACAAATAGCACTTTTTGTATGGGTAAGAAAGTACCATACTGTACACCTACATGCCAATGTTTTCTAAATATGGTTTAAAGCATGAAAAATAAGGCTATATTGATTGTTCATGAAGAAAAAAGGGGTACAAGCGCGAATGACACAACACAATATGTGATAAAGTAAATTAACACTGTCATTAATGAAAACGCAGATGATCAATAGGAAAGAAGAAGGGAGGCAGACCCCACATGCAGAAGGAAATAGCGAAATATAGAATACTATTGCTTTTAATGAATAAAAACACAAAGTATTGCACTTACACAAGTGACTTTGTAAAGGTCAATCAGACCCCCAGGGTCACAACACAAGAACTGGCAGGCGTCACACCCGGTATCAGCTTCAGATAATGCTCCACGGTCGTAGAGCAGTCAATTAGGCTGAATAGTGATGTCCACCAGCTGTGCATGAATCCCCCCAAAGTCCTGGTGCAGCCCAGACTCCGCCCTACGCGTTTCAACCTATCCGTCTTCCTCAGGGATTAGCCTGTGTAACTTGTGTAAGTGCAATACTTTGTGTTTTTATTAACTTAGAGATTATCCCTGTTGGTACATTTTTCTACTATACAGTGTTACACTATTTTCTTTTTCATTTATTTTTTATATCCTAATTGAGATCTGCGCCCCTGTTTTTTTTCTTCATTGATTGTTCATGAAAAGAACATTTTGCTGACTGCATAGAACACGATTATTTAATCTTTGATCACTATTCCTCGTTTAAAAGAAACTTTGACTTGTAAAAATAACATTAATATAATTTGTTGTTGTTTACAGTATAGTACAGATTAATGTGACGAGAAACATTTTAAGTTGCAAATTTTAAAAGTTGTACCGTGACCTCAAGGTTGTAACAGTCATCTTAAGACTCGACAGAAAAACGTACATAAAATGTTCCCATTGCATTTGCAGGCAACAACAGGAAATCAGAGCAAATATTATGCATCGTACCGACGACACGACTTTGTACAAATGAAGCTGCCAAAATATGCCCTTCCAAAGGTAAGTAAGCACAACTTTACTCCAGAGAACCAATTTTCTATAGAGAATAAACAAATGGTGATCCAAATCTAAAACATGCAGTGTCCATAGGATAAAATTGGGATTTGGACGTGACAATATATTGAGGGACAATGGATATAGATACAATTCAAGCAGAATGGCATTCACCGTAGACTACTACAGTATGCTCAAATATCACAGCTTAGTTCAAAGTTCTATTAACCGTATTGAACTTGAGGAAATGTAAATTTCTTGTAGGTTAGGATAGACGTTAAGGAACCAACATTAGGGCTTTTCGTAGATTATGGTATAGTGCTTTCAGAACCTTACAGGTTTCTTCTTCAAGTGTTCTGTGTCACAGAAGTAGAAACCACATTTCAAGAAGAAAGCTGTGAAGAGCTTTGTAAACTCTAATTCACCTTGAATAGCCCTAATGCAGGTTCTCCTAAAGTATGAGCCTCCATTGAAACTACAGAAAAGACAGAAAATCTGCAATGTAGGTTTAATGTGAAAGCATATATAATAAAAACAAAGACTGAAAGATGTGGGAGTAAACAGTAATCCTAGTGCTAAATAACACATAAGGGGAAAGGGGTATGAATGGAGGATATGCATAGGGAAAAGCAGGGGGTGGGAAACTAATGGTAGGGAAGTACAGCTGCGGCCGCCTTTATCCTAATGCCTTTATCCTAATGCGGCCGGATCCGCGGCGCTCTGCTAACTGTTTTTCCATAGCGCTTTCCGGTATGTTAGCGCTCGGATTTTTAGCGCTGTTCGCTATACTGCAATACCGTCTAAAAAACACAGGTGGGCGTTCACGAGCTGTTGTCTTAAAAGTCTAATGCATTATGTCTATGTGTGCGTGCGCAGTACTGTATTTGTAAAATGGAGGATTTACAGTATACAGTATTACAAAAATATACTGTAGCGTCGCGTCTTCTTCGAATATAAAATGATCACATTTCTATACAGTACTGTATGTACTGTATTATTTTGTAATCAGTACTTTTACTTGTTTTCATACTCTTTTTAAACAGTATTATGCGTGTACCGTACAGTACTGTATGTCTCATTTGAACATTGTTGAAACGCATAGGCGTGTTACAGTATCACATTTCGGCACATACAGCGCTCTCCCTCTCGCCCCCGCACACACATGGCTAAAGTACTATTTCAACTTCTTATCTACAGTTCAGTACACCTCTCCCAGCCAGATGGCTTTCTGGCTACAATCATCCCGAACCTGTCATCACATTCCTGCGTGTATAACGTACAGAGCCTGGTGTCACATTTCAGCGCATGCGTGTATAACTTCACAATCATGTGGAAGTTCAAGTCTGGAAAAAAAAATTATTTTTTTATTTTAAGTTTAGTTTCCAGACATGTGTGCCTGCATAAAAATTCTTGTTATTCTGATATTCTATCGGTACTGTAGCTTTTTAATGTGACACTGGTCATTCACATGCTTTATGTAATTTTTATTGATTTAAGATGTGGGGATCAAAACATTATGATGACCTGTTGAAAATATGTCTTTGAACTACAGTACAGTACTGCTAATCTTTCATGCAGCTTAACCCCCCTACCCCCCACAGACACACGCAAGGCTCAAGGATTTCAACTTCTTATCGACACCTCTCGAAAACCATTCATTTCCAAAAGCTTGGCTTTGTGCTTTTAATCGTGCCGAGCGGCACATCTCTGCGCCTGCGTGTAATCCTCTTTGGGAAGGGACCTAGTTGATGATTAATGCGCATGCGTGTATAACTTCAAAATCATGTGGAAGTTCAAGTCTGGATTTTTTTTTTTTTTTTAAGTTTCGTTTCCAGACATGTGTGCCTGCATAAAAATTCTTGTTATTCTGATATTCTATCGGTACTTTAGCTTTTTAATGTGACACAGGTCATTCACATGCTTTATGTCATTTTTATTGATTTGGGGGTGTGGGGATCAAAACATTATGATGACCTGTTGAAAATATATCTTTGAAGTACAGTACAGTACTGCTAATCCTTCATGTAGCTTTACCCCCCTCCCCCCTGCAGACACACACAAGGCTCAAGGATTTCAACTTCTTATCGACACCTCTCAGAAAACATTAATTTTCAAAAGCTTGGCTTTGTGCTTTTAATCGTGCCGAGCGTCACATCTCTGCACCTGCGTGTAATCCTCTTTGGGAAGGGACCTAGTTGATGATTAATGCGCATGCGTGTATAACTTCAAAATCATGTGGAAGTTCAAGTCTGGATTTTTTTTTTTTTTAAGTTTTGTTTCCAGACATGTGTGCCTGCATAAAAATTCTTGTTATTCTGATATTCTATCGGTACTGTAGCTTTTTAATGTGACACTGGTCATTCACATGCTTTATGTAATTTTTATTGATTTGGGGGTGTGGGGATCAAAACATTATGATGACCTGTTGAAAATATGTCTTTGAACTACAGTACAATACTGCTAATCCTTCATGCAGCTTTACCCCATCCCCCCGCAGACCCACACCAGGCTCAAGGATTTCAACTTCATATCGACACCTCTCGAAAACCATTCATTTTCAAAAGCTTGGCTTTGTGCTTTAATCGTCCCGAGCCGAGCGTCATATCTCTGCGCCTGCGTGTAATTCACTTTGGGAAGGGACCTAGTTGATGATTAATGCACATGCATGTATAATTTATGCTAATCCATTATGATGACTCATCCATCCACCCCCCCCAACCCTTTGAGGCTTTGTTTACGGTAACGCATGCGCACTCGTGATAAACCCTTCTCGAATTGAATATGTTAATCTGATTAGCCAATGAATAAAAATGTAACCAATGATACACTATACACACAGTTCACACAATTTACACATGATACCCCCCTCCCCCACCCGTCCTTTTGTAGTGCAGCCAGCTCTCTCTGAAAAGGAAAGAAAAAAATGCAGTTAAGTGCGTATAATTACATTGTGTACAATAAAACTACTCCATATTGGACTACTGTATGCAGTTACTACGGTCAAACTACTGTATACTGGAACTACTATACTGTAAAATACTTTGTAACAAGATTGGTGGTGCAGCTCACTCTAAAAATTACAAATTAGTGCAGTAAAGTGTATGCTGTATACTGTAAAACAATCTGTGCCATACCTAACTGTATCCTACTGTACTTGGTGTGCCTGTACTTACCCTGCAACAGTACAGTACTGTACCATATTACCTTCCTGATGCTTTCCCATTACGCTCTATCACAATGGGCAACACAGTCGCAATATGGTTGATATATTTATTACATCGTTCCACGGTGAGCACATCGTTCCAAAAACTCATTATGCCATTCGTCAACTCATCCTTTTTTGAGGGTTTCACCACTTTTCGGATATGGTCCTTCAGCTGATACCAGACCATTCGATAGGATTGAAGTCTGGCGATCTGTCATTGGAGGGGGAAAAAAGGAGAATTAGTTAAAGAGATACACAGTAAACAGTGGGAAAAAACGAGACACGGTTACCATACTTACTCCGCTGGCGTTTTCACCCAGTTGATACCGCAGGGAAGAAGTGCTCAAAATAATGCACACTACAGTAGTACAGTACAGTGCTTAAGGCTACAGCATGTGACTTTGTGCCTTATTATACTGTACCATCATAGATGACGATGCATCCTGGTCCACGCCTAGAGATGGCACCCCACACATGCATCTTCACTGGGTCTTTTGGACGCGGCTTCATAGATATGCGTCCTTTTTTGTGGAATGCAAAGGTGGCAAATCTCTCCAGAGATACAGTAGACTCGACAGTATAGATGCAATCCTGAAAAGTTTCGCCACTGTCGATCCATGCCTGTGCCTGGACCACTCTCTTTATCTTGTTGACGTCCCTTATCACAGGGTACGCTCTGTAATGACAAGGAATAATTTTATAGGTACGGTACAGTTTATTAAACCCCACTTTTCACCTCCTGTACTGTCCAGTACTAACCTCATCCAATTATGCGTCTCATCTTCTTAATGCTGGTCTCTGATACGGTTAGATTGTGATTTTTCTGCACAGTGTATTTGACCTTTTAAGGCACTCTTCTCATCATTCCCTTCACTTATTCTGTCAACCAGAACAGTTGTCTTCCTGCAGTTTAAAGGAAAAACAGCAATACGTTGCAGTAGGCCACAAGTACAGGTACATTTATGCTCAGGCCTACAGTATGGCCAAATATAGATATTACTTTAATAGAATAGTTATACTGTATAAATATACAGCGATAACAATAATAATAGATAGATACTGTATAGAATAGAGTTATACAAATAGACAGCGATAAAATTAATAATAGATAGATACTGTATAGAATAGAGTTATAAATAGACAGCGATAACAATAATAATAGACAGATACTGTATAGAATACAGTTATATAAATAGACAGCGATAACAATAATAATAGATAGATACTGTATAGAATAGAGTTATATAAATAGACAGCGATAACAATAATAATAGATAGATACTGTATAGAATAGAGTTATATAAATAGACAGCGCTAATAATAATAGATAGATACAGTACAGTACAGTACTTACGTGGTGTCCTCTTTACTTTTTTGGTCTTACCGTGGGCATGATAGCTCATGGTTGCTGCTGGCACAATGAGGCCAGAAGTACTTAGCCAACGTTGAATATCCGCAATTCGTTGTCCTCTCGTGTACATCTCCTTTATTCTCATGCTGAGATCCTTAGAAATCTTTTTAACAGGCATCGCTGCGTGTAGAAAGAAATACAAGCACAAGAATGTATATTCGATGTTTAGTCGATGTGTATTCAATGTGCAGTGAATCCACAAAATGGATGGTGTTTTTATACTTTAATGACTCACATTAGAGTACGCCCACTTTTAACACCTGCACCTCGTCGCCATGCATAAAAGGTGATACACATTGCATAGCTCACCACTCGATGATCTGTATCTGAACTTGCCCTTGTCCAAATACTGCATTGTGCCATCTGCTTCCATGGATCAACCCCGATTCTACGGACGCAGAAACCCACTAGCCTCTGCCGTGCCTGTCCTGCAGAAAAAGCAAAAGGCAGCAGCCGTTTCCAAGCCAAGGCCAAAGCCAAAGGCTAAGGCTAATAAAGGAAACCTTCTAACGACTCTAAAGGCTACAGGCAAGGCTTTAAAGAAGCCTTATTATGTCAAGAAGAAATTCGGTGATGTACACTCCATCTCATCCTCTTATGCACCCATCTTTAAAGAAGCCTTATTATGTCAAGAAGAAATTCAGTGATGTACACCCCATCTCATCCTCTTATGCACCCATCCACCCAGATGTCCACAGCACCCCATCCACAAGATCCAGCTCGTTAGACCGCATGCTGAATGGGTTAAGTGTCGATATCCCTGGGAAATCTATGCTGGTAAAGATAGATCTTCTTTTAGAGACCATGCTAAATATGGATCAACGGATGGAGAAGATGGATCAACGGATGGAGAAGATGGATCAATGGATGGAGAAGATGGATCCACGGATGGAGACGATAGAGACTGACATAGCGGGGATACATAATTTGCTCGGAGTTCATGCCCCTGTACCTTGGACGCCAGAGCAGGAGGGTGGCATGGATGGGATGAATGGGACCTTCAATCTTCCATCACCAAGCACACCCCTCCATCAGAAGAATATGTGTTCATGTATGCTGTTGACGAGGATAACATGACAACCCCGTCAAGACCACGCCAGGAGCAAACACTGACAAGGAGACAAGACAGGAGGAAAGCATCCTCCCAGACAACCTACCCTCACCCGCTGCCACAAGCACACCCGCTCCCAGAATCCAACCCACATACGCTTGCATTGAGACGGTGCCCCACATCATCCTGCGCGAGCTGCCCCAGCCACTCAGGGAGAAGTATAGGTTTGCTATACTTAAGTAAGTGCTCGTATACCCCAGAGGCATGCCTTGTTAATTTTCAAGCACCACGTGCAATACCCGTTGTACTTAGGATGGGCACACAATGTAAACTACGAAGGGAATCGCGAGAAAAAGGCTCTTCCTGAAAATTTACGGAAGACTATTGTGGATAAATTGCGGCGCTATTTCTCAATTACCGATCCTTTAATGAAAATCGTGCGAGACTCCATTAATGGCTTTTTGTGGCATACAAGGCATCGGCCCTGGAAGGACAATCTGCTGGGGATCAAATTCGCTTCGTCATTGGTCGTCTGTTAAAATGTTGATTAATTTCTGACTTGTTCATTGTTTTAAATTGTATTCTAATATGTTTTTTTTAAATACTGTATACCTGTATGTTTTTAATTACAGTACACCATTAATGTTTTTTTACTTACTGCACCCACCAATAAAATAATTTGCTGCCTTATTTAAATGTACCTGTATGTTTTTTATTACAGTACACATTAATGTTTTTTTACGTACAGTACTCCACCAATAAAAATAATGTTGATAGCTGTAGATTGTATTCATACTATCAATGTTTTTACTGTATTGGAGACCATTAATGTTTTTTTACTTACTGCACCCACCAATAAAATTATTTGCTGCCTTATTTAAATATACCTGTATGTTTTTAATTACAGTACAAAAGGAGAGAGGTTCAGGGCACTACGGATTTCAAAAATGTATTAGATAAGCACAACGTTTCAACCAACAAGCGTGGTCTTTCTCAAGTGAAGATATAAAATAAATCACATAATGTCCACTATTTATAGCTCCCGACCCAGGTGAAATTACTTAAAATCTTCTGGTTTCTCCCACAGGCGTCTCTCAGTACATTGCGCATTGCGAAATCCGTAGTGCCCTGAACCTCTCTCCTCTTGATTATACACCTGTAGTTGACAGCTGATGAGGCTGGAAATCGCTTTGGTACATACAGTATAAGCTTGCTGGTATCTGTACGTGAAATCCTGCTCAGGCTGCAGGTATCCAGGCGGGGCTGATAGCAAGGGTTGCCGGTCAGCAGGTTTTCACAGACGGTCGGACCGTTATTGGAAGCCGTGCTGGCGGTAGGGGAGGAGGAAACAGAAAAGCTGAGGAGGATAAATCAATCAGTAAATGGAGGGGGGCAACGTTTCTTCTTCTGGCCTATTCCCTACATTCCAAAGAACCACAGGTGCTTCCCTCTCCCTATATCCTAGCCTCCAAGCACATGATTTAAATTGGCTCAATAAAGGGATAAGGTCAAAAAAATGTCAATACGAATGCGGTCAAACAACAGAGCTGCTGGATCAAAAGTAACTTCCTGATGAGGTTACTTTCGAAGTCCCGGCCTTGATCTGAATGCAGGCGATTGGGCAGTCCATAATGGATGAAGTACTTCTCCCATAATGTTTTGGCCACCGTAATGCTTTCTGGTCTTTGGTTGGAAAGTCATTTTCGGCTGCAGCCCACATCCATCTCCTTGGTGGAGAACACTCCCCGGCGTTCTTCCAACTTGGCCGTTAGCCGATTCTTCTACTCGGCGGACAGGGTCGATTCCCCGAAGTCGAATGCCAACTCAGCTGGTTGGTCTTGCATGGCTGCAGTGTTCACTTACGCGGCCATCACTTCAACAGGAGTAACAGGCTATAGCTTCGACAGGAGGTATATTCTACCCAACCGTTGACCTTGGTCAAGGGGCATGGTGTACGGAGAGATGTTTTGAATAAACACCTTGATCTTCCCTGTCGGTATTGAGGACTTCCATTCTCGTATCTCAGGCACGAGCCTGTAACCTCAGTTGGCATTCTCTTCTGGTGTACTCACCAGAGAGAAGAGATGATCCGGATAGCAGCAGGCTGCGTACATGACCTTAACTCCCCCCGGTGGAATCGTGGTTAATTCCTTGGAGTGATTGAACAGGTCCCCATATCCATCTTGGTCCATATCTTCTCTTAGTACTGGTGGATTTGTAGGGCAGACAAGGGTAGTTTGCCAGCCTCTTGCAGGTAGGCTCTGATCACCGACCCCACCACATCGGCATAGGTCCCCAATATGATCGGGTAGCTTGGGTGTTCTCGGGGCTCGGGACATATCAGTGCCTCCACATCCATAATGTGAGACTTGCCGGATTTCAGCTGTGGTATTTCCAGCCGAACATTCACCACGCCGTTGATGGGGTAGTCCTCTTTGCTGAGTCCCACAGTTTCATCTTGTCCGCCGACTGCAAGGGCAGGGGCTTAAGATGTTAGTTGTAAAATGGTGCGGATGGTCCCACACGACTGTACGTGTCCGATGGAAGTGTTTCATCAGGGCTTAACACTGGGGTGCTCCCTGGGGGGGAGGGGGTGTTTCTGCTTACTGGATCTTGCAGATCATGGTTTTAGGATGGGATGTCCTAGTTTTTTGTTTCTGGGCAGGTCCGAGAGAAGTGGCCCTTCTGGCTACAGTGGTAGCAGATGACATCGTCCAGGCTCACCTCGGGTCTGTAGGTAGGCGATCCTCTCTTTGGCGTCCTGGACATAGTGGCATGTGCTTTGAGAGGAGGGTCATCTTTGGCACCTTCCGTCTCCCTGGGCCTTGAGGCAGACGCACTTTGGACTCTTTCTTGCGGTGCTCCTTGGACTTTTTAGGAGTATGCAAGCGGGTATATGCCTCATGCCCCTTCACTAGTACAAATAGCTCTTCAAAGGTTGGGGGCGGTCCTTGAAGTAGGGAGCATGATAATGATGTGGTGAGTAGGAGTGGCTCCTCAAAGGAATTGCTTGTGACGATATTCATCCACCGTGGATGCTGGAATTATATTGTGATTCTGCAGCTTCCATAGAACCAACTCGATCCATTGAATGAAGGTGAACAGGTCTTCCCCTTCCTTCTGTATGAGGCCATAGTATTTGGTCCATAGTTCACTTTCGTATTCATCTATCCTGTAGACGCGCATCAGCAGGTCCACAATCCTGTGTGCCGAGATGTCGGCGGTCTTATCGCGGTGCATACTCACCATGGTGGAAGCTGGAGGTCAGAGACTCTCCATTATCTGCTGCCACTTCACCGTCTCGGAGCAGGGCCATTCATCTAGTACTTTGAGGGTGTGTTCCTTCCAGGAATTGATCCCTTCCTCGCCCACAGGAGTGGGGATCATCCCGGAGAAGGCCTTGCGCTTGCTATAGTTTTGTGCCTTAGATGACATTGTTAAGTCCTCCACTAGTTGCGGCAGGGTTACTCCCAACTCAGAGCCGCCAGTTGACAAGCGACTGTAGTGTGTGGCCCTTGGCTAGGAGCCAGGATAGGACTGCTCTCATACCGGTTGAGGGTAGTTGGCGGTGACAGAGTATTTTCTGGGCGGGATGCCTCTAGCAGGGCAGTTGGAGTGAAGGTCACCCTGGGCATGGGTGAGTCTGCCCGGATGGAAGTACTTGAGGCCGGGGCTGTGGTCCTCCATCCCTGGAGAGGTAGGGGAAGGTGGACGCTTTGGCTTGAGGGGGAACCTCTGAGGAGAGTCCCGGGGTGAACATTGCCCAGATGCTGGTAACTCAGGATATATGAGTGGGTAGTCCTTGGGCGGGGCCTCTGGTAGGTGTAAGGCCTGAGGGGCATCTGTCATGCATATTTCTTGGCCCTGCGGTCAGAAGTATAGTACTCCAATAGTAGGTGGAGTCATACACCCATGCGTTGGCTTGGCCGGGGAGTTGTCTTAGTTGGTTTCCGGACCTCACGCGGGGCGTGAGGGCGGGAACATTTCCTATTGCCACCTCGTGGCTGGGGGTTCTCAGACATTCAAGACCCAGGCATGGACCTCCTGTCTTGAGGGCATAAACATGATGTAGAATTTGATTTACTTTAATTTGACTACTGAGTCGGGCACCCAAGGTTTGAGATCTCAGCAGCGTCTCCAAATGTAGCGCTGTTTCCCCCACCCTGTGGGAGATATGGAGGCTACTGTGTGTGCTTTACCTGTGGCTCACAGGAGGCCTGAACCTCCATGCGGGTGTACCTGATCCGTTTGGCGACAGCGCCTCCTACTAGGTTGGATAACCCTGTCACAGGACCCAATGAAATAATACACACACTGATAAAGATAACAGTTTACTGCATGCATATGAAAAAGGAACAACAACATAACACCCACACCAAATAGGCCACATACAGCCGTAACCCCACAGTGTCCTGCAACACAGTGTCCACACTCAGATGGGATATCCCCCCCAAAGCACTGAGGTGCCCCTGGGCACCCAACCACCCTGGTGTCCACAAGAGTCAACCCACCCAATGTGTGCGAAAGCGCTGCCCACAACCCGTGTTCAAGTTGGTGCACTTGTAGGTGTAGGTGTACGGAAGGTAAGGGGATGAAGGTGACCCAGGGGGGTCCGGGCCACACAAGCTTTTAGGGCAAGCAACATTTTTCATATATCCTTTCATTATTTGTAATTGAATCCTTCAGAAGACATTTTTTATTCTACTGTAGATTCACTAAATGTTTTTATGCAATCAACTATGTGCACAAAAGCAAGTGCATGATTTTGTGAGTGTTTTGACTGCATGAATGATGGTTTAAAATATTGTGTTAAGCTTGCCAATACAGTACCTATCAATTCTAACATGGATACAATAATGGCCACTACATTTGTAGATTACATCACAGCAACACAGCTTTTAAATCTCACTTCTTGATAGCTTCTTCAAATGTATGCACATATAGGACTGTTTCACATTCTGTGTGGTTGATATATTTTGTATGGCCAAGTGCATCAAAATTAAGGTAATGATTTGAACATCAAAAACATCATGAATGTATCACAAACAGTGTCAATTAGGTGCGTGACAATTGCACAAGGGACAACATAAATGAAAATAGATTGTACATGGGTACATTTGTTGTAGTTTGTGATATAAATTGGAATTTGTCATAATGTAGATTGAATTATGGTCTACGGAGCTTTTAAAAGCTCTCACAGCTCTCTTCCTCGCTGCATCACAACTTGCAAGAAGCCTACTAGTATACAAACAATTTCATATGCAGAACGTCTTAGAAATAACACCAGGGTAGCAGCAAAGGGGGCCCCTTAAGACAGTCTCCACACAATATGCTTCACCCTTGTGGCTCCTGCCCACTATGCCAGCATGGACAGGGCTAGTTACACAGTAGATGGTTTTGAGAGAAAAAAATTACAGATGCAGCAAGATTTACTGTCGCCAGCTGCTCAAAAAGCAAATGGCTGCAGCACTGGGGACAGTGCCTGCTGCAATTATGTTGCGGTGGTCCATGCTTCTAGATCGAACATCCGGCAACATTAACCCATCTGGATCATCATCGTTGAAGTCATAGGACCTCCAGCGGCCTCAGCAAGACAAATAGTTAGTCTTACTACATCTGTATGTCCTTCAAGTACAACCTGTATTAAATGTAGATGACAGATACTTATCCTATATTTGTATATACAATATTTTAATCAAGAAGAAGTCAAACAAAAAAAACCAGCGAAACATTATCCAGTGAAGTCTCAGATTTCTCCCTGGTTCAACATCCTTCCCATGTTTACTTATTTGGTATATCCCTGTATGAATAAAGGCTGGCAACTGTTATATCAACAAACTGTAAATAGTCATGGTGAGTTGCCTGCCTGGGGTAGGATTGGGATAACGTTTCCATAAAGAGTCACAGAGTCCAACATTAGTAGTGTGTCAGCTCTTTGAAGTTCTCTGCAGCGTAACAAAGATGTATCAGTACAGATGCAGCCAGATCTATTGCTGAGTATTCAGCCAAGAAACCGCAGTTGAAAACTGCCTGACCACTGCCTGCTCGCGGATTCCCCACGACCAGACAAGTTGCCCATCAGGATTAACACAGTAGGCGTCCCTGTTTCTGAATGGGAATTCTGTTGTATTGTTTTTACTGGGCTGCATCAGTCTGGAAGAGCTGAACAGTAAGAGCAGACAGAATCAGTCCCTCTCCCTGTGGATCTCTAACAGGCGATTGCGCTGCTTTTATTATTATTTTTATTACATAGTATTGAAGCAAGAGTCTCCGGAGCTGAACCATATTAATTTCAGGTCAGGGACCCCCTGTTTCCAAGGTTACAGGTCCCGGTATGGGGTGCTGGTATCTCCTGCACATTTAAACGTGCCGGTCATGAGAAGCAGGAGAATTAAACATGCAGTAAATACCGGCACCCACCTCAGGACAACTACTTCCTTCAACCACCCACTCTACCCCCACCAACCCCCCCCCCCCCGCAGAAGAATAGGAAAAAACCCTAGTAGCCAAATATGGATACTAGCGCTTTTGCCCATTCAAATAGACAGTAAAATACATATTGAATTAATAAATATTATACTTGCTCCGCCAGGCTGAAGGCGTCTTTCTCGTCCTCTTCTTCCTCACCAACATGGAAGATGGGGCCTATGCCCAACCATTAAAACACCAGTAAACACTTAATTACATTAGCGGTTACTACTGCTAAAGTAATTTAGGGGTTACCGATCTTTTAATGGGGTGGTTGAAGGGTGTAGTATAGTTGCCCCAGGGTGGGTGGTTAGGAGGGAGGGTTTTGGATTAATAACCTCTAAATTACCTTAGCGGTTGTAGCTGCTATTGAAATTAAGGCGTTAACCCCTCCCACTACCCACTCGGGAAGCCTTACCACCCACCCCAGAGCAAACAACCCCACCCCCTCTACCCCATCACCAAACACAAGAATGGGCAAAAGCACTAGTAGCCAAATGGCTAATAGTATTTTTGATTATAAGAGGCTGTCTGGAACACAATAACTTCTGGTTGAAGAGAATATCACTGTAAGGAATCCGCTCCTGGCTTTGATTATAGCCTTGCAGACCTCTGCAGTTGCAAAAGCTTCCTCTGGCAATCAATGGCACATGTGCTGCCTCTCATCGCAACTTCTGCCTGTGCTCCATCATTGGAGGAATGCTCACACCCCCCCCCCCTGTGATTGGATCTCTGCCCTTTATATGCTGGGCTTTGGCACTGAGCTGAGCATAATCCTTCTCTGGAACGTTACTGTCTCTGCCACAAGCCACCTGGCTTGTCTCCTTGTGTACTAACCTCTCTAATTATCGTTAGTAGTTCCTGAGGCCTGCTGCTAATCTTCATGCAGAGGCCTATGTTTCCTGAGTATCCTGAGGCCTCCTGCTAATCTTCATGCAGAGGCCTGTGTTTCCTGATTATCCTGAGGCCGGCTGCTACTCTCCACGCAGAGGCCTGTTCCTGACTCCTGTGCTGAAGCGTTGTTTAGCCAGCACAGGTTCCTGGTACCTGCTGCATTCTCCCCTAGCAGAGGTTACCCTTCGTTTCCTGAGGCCTGCTGCTATTCTCCACGCAGAGCCCTGCTTTGGACTTCTGTGCTGAAGCGTTGGTTTTCCCCGACGCTGCCCCGCGGTGTACTTCGGCCAGCCTGCTGTCTCCCCCTGCTGAGACCAGTGTCATAGGCCGAGCCCGCACCTCACACAGAGGCCACTCCCACACTCACGCTTCTAAGCTGAAGCGGGAAACTCCTGACTACCTGTTGCCAAACTCCTGCTTGAATAACGACCTTGCTGCCTTCTCCAATCCTGACCCTGCTACGTACGACTACGAACTGCGCACTCCGGATCAGTCTATGCGGACTAAGGTCGGTGATTATATAACCCCACCTCAGCCCCGCGGTCCGGTCCCGGTTTGTGGCGAGCACAATCGTAACAATCACCTGCCGGTGCTCACGGACAAGAAGGGACAATCCTGCAGAGTCCCCAGGAGATTACATGTAGAAGGCAAAATCCAGGCACAGGACTTCAATATAGTGAATTTATTCAGCAAAGAAAAACCAACATTTCAACTGCCACGCAGTCTTTGTCAAGGTGAAAGCTTTCACCTGCATAGGTCACCATGGCTCCTTTCCTATATCTCTAGGTATCTATATACATAGCACTAGATCCCGAATATCTATTAGGGATCTCCCTATTACTATCTACCCACCTAGCCGTAGCTGGGTTACCAAAGATACAGTCACGTGCTGTTGAATCATACTATTTAATTTTATTTTAACCCCCTTTTTTATTCATTGTTAACTAATAAAGTATTTTAAACATTACAATTATACATCTAGTCGTGACAGAGTGCTTGAAGACTGGGTTCCTTTTCTCCTGTATACAATGCCTGTAGCTCCTGCAAGTTTAATTCTCCCAAGATCGGTACATTTAAATGTGCAGGAGATACCGGGGCCTGTAACTCAGGAAGCAGGGGGTCCCCGAACCTGAAATTAATGCGGTTCAGCTCCAGAGACCCCCTGCTTCAATACTATGTAATACAAATAATAATAAAAGCAGCGCGATCACCTGTTAGAGATTCGCAGGGAGAGGGACCGATTCTGTCTGCTCTCTCTGCGCAGCTCTTCCAGACTGATGAGGCCCGGTAGGATTAACACAGCGGGGGTCCCATTCAGAAGCAAGGACCTCAAACACACCAACCTTCATCTCCCCTGTACCTTATGCTTCCATTCTCTCTTCCTTATTGATTGTTACATCCTCGGAGTCTGGCCCACCTTACCTACTGTACCAAAGGATTCACATAGTGCGAGTCCCATTCATGTGCAGGGAGCCCCGCTGTGTTAATTCGATGGTCCATTATAGCCTGCTGTTGACCATCTCGCTGAGTTCTGGCAAATTGGCCAGGGTTTTTCCCCGTGATGCGGTAGAGAACAGGCCGCTACATCTGTATGTTACTGTTTGATATCTTATTGTTATGGTCTCCCAACCCCATTGTACTGCGCTGCAGAATGTGTTGGCGCATTATAAATAAATAATAATATTGTGCTTTTCGCGCATGGAATGCAAAAATGATGTCTGATGTTGAAATTTTGTTAATTGTCAT
Source organism: Ascaphus truei (assembly GCF_040206685.1). Lineage (NCBI taxonomy): Eukaryota > Metazoa > Chordata > Amphibia > Anura > Ascaphidae > Ascaphus > Ascaphus truei. Next base: position 505,878,501 of record NC_134483.1, read on the forward strand.
GCAATTTAATGGGAAACTGGTGTAGGATCAAATCAGAGATTTTAATTTCATTTTGTAGCATTTTTACACTCTACATAAGTTGGCTTTACAAACTCCATGCTGTTATTACAAGCAGGTGCTTGTTAGCATGCAAGAGAATACCCAAATTAAGTACTGTACTTTGCTAAATTGACATTGCTATCACCATACATTTGATGACTCTACGAAGTAAATTATGCAACATCTAATTCAGAGAACATTGCTTCAAATTAAAATTTATACTTACTGAATACTTGCCAGCGTTTTAATGACCATTTTTCACTCGCGCGAATGTTGATTAAGTAAACGTATACAGAGCGAGTTAGGAGGATGGTGCCTACAACATATTACTAGTAATACTGCATTGCAGGGAGCTATGCTAGCCTGCAGGATTTTATGAGGTGGTGTTAATTACCCCCTCTACATTAACTTTTATACTGGAGGGAAATCGGCTCCCTAATCCTAGACTACAAAAGTATCACCAGTTTGTGTGCATCATTTTATTTATACTTATATATATATTTATTATGTACGCAGCCCTTTACAAAATTTCAAAACAAGTTCAATAAATGACAAACAAGGGGGATAAGTGCAACAAGTAAATAACAACATAAAGCAAAGGGAGACCGTATCCAGAACATATTTTCCGCAAAAAGGATATACAGTAATGTTTTTGTAAAGTACTTCTTCACAACTTCCTTTGTTAAAAAAATGTAGAGCTCCTTACACCTATGTATCTAGTTCCCCCCTGGGTCCCCTTTTCTATTTCCCTTACCTCCGTGGTAGCAAAGAAGGCTGCGGTCAGGTGGGGAGATGTTCCGGAAGGCGAGTCGGTTGCCGGGAGCTCGCGGCGCACCTGGCTAGCGGGTGCTGCCATCTTTAATTGCGCACACATGCGCAGACGGGACCGGAGGTGCAGCAGCTAATGCAGGACTCGCACATGGGCAGTGAGCAAGAGCGGCGGCCATTTCAGCAGAGGGCTCTGAGAAGAACTACAGCCCCTAGGATGCATAGGGGCCAGGAGCGCATGTCACGCGAGAGCCAATAGGGCACTGAGATTCCCTGCAGCAGGGAATAGATACATTTGGCGTGCCTGGGACCATGCCAGTCGGAGCTGGGATGCAGATACGGTAGGTTGTGTATGTGCAGGTGTCTGTGACACCTGCACTAAGCCAGAGACCCCCTAGGCCCCAGCTAGGCCCCGACTCCCCTGTGTAGCTTGTGGTTGCTGCAGGGACAGGCCCATAGATAGGGACACTGCCCCATGTAGAACCAGTGCATAGGGACAAAGCCAGTATGGACCAGATCATCCATCTGTGCTACAGAGACTATTAAAGGTGGTAACATCACCAGGGACCCACCCACCGTAGAGGCATAGGCATCGCAGTTTATCAATGGATCTGTGGATGCCATCTGCATCATCTGCGTGCCCGGGTGTGGACACACCCGGCAAGTACTTCATCTCACCAAGTGCACCAACCTTACACTGGCTAGTGGGGCAGCGCTGTCACACACACGTGGGAGGGTGAGTTACTCTATGGACACCAGGGTGTTGTGTGCTCAGAGGCACCCTAGTACTTGGGGAGGTACACCGGTTGAGGGTGAGGACACGGTGCAAGGGGGACACGGTGAAGGGGTATGGCCGTGCGTGGCTTGTATGTTTTAGAGTTTGAGTATTGTTAGTCTGTGCAGTAAAACTGTGATACCTACACACATGTTTTTTTTGCATGGGGTCCTGTAACAGGTAATTCCACACAGTAGAATCCCATACAGGTGGGGGCGCTACCGATCACCAACTCATGTACACCCCAGGTTCCCAGCAGTGGAGGCTCAGGTTTTCTGTGAGCCACAGGTATCGCACCGCACCACACACCATAGCCCCACATCTCCCAGGGGGTAGGGAATGTGTCCTAGATGAACCTTACTGTACCATATACCAGAAGTAATGCTATTACTATAGTAAAGTAAATCAACAAAAGTATGCAAATATAAGAACAGACTTAAAATGTCTAGTAGCACAATAAACTGTGGTAAATGTAATACCATGTGGATAATATAGTAGCTATTAACATTTCCACAGTGTATTATTGTGCATTGAGTTGTGGGTCCCTTTTGTAGAGAAAGGGTTACACTGTAAGTATTTACTACCATGTAAAGTCATAGTAATAATTCCATGGAGTTTTATTGGTTTTGGAGAATACTTATTTGTAGGTGGAAATGTATTTTCTGAAATTAAACACCTTTCAAGGGGATGAAGAAAACTAACACATAGAACATCTAGAGAAGTAGCGCACGCCGCACATTTCTTAATACATAGAAGTGCATCAATAAGCAAATGTAACTCCACCCTAACACCTCCCATGTGCTCCATTAATCGCTCTTCTCATCGCAGACAGACGCAGACATACCTGTAATTGGTGCAACTCAGATTAATACATTGGTGCTGCCTGGTGCAGGCGCTGTATATCATATCGCGAGTGGTGACAAAATAATGACTTTTGCACCTACATTTTTACTTTGATACATACTGTAGAGCCCTCTGCGTCTCAGTTTAAGAATGATGGTGGCCTCATTCACTAATCCACGCTAACAGTATTGCCTGGGAGCTATCAGGGGAAGGATAACATGACTAGTGGCCTGTTGGTCCCTCCCCACCTACCTGTTGGGCATAGTTTTATGAAGGGGCAGATTAAGGTTGGGTATAAGGGCAATAAGACGGGGGTCAGACATTGTTTAAACTGTTGTGGCAGCTTAGGCAGGGGATGAAGCAATGGTACCATGGCAGCAAAAGTTTATGGTGGCTACTGTAAGTGCAGCCTGGTGCAGAGCAGCACAGAGTTGCATGGCTGTAGTGCCGGTTTGGAGACACATCTGCTTCATTGTTGACCAGAGTGGCGATAAAGAGGGATCCTGAAAGGAGATGGAGGCTGGCCATGTGTCATCTCTCAGCAACGCAGAAAAGATCCGGCCCACTGGATAAGCATTCACCCAGCTGTGGGTGGTCCCAGGGGGTGTTGAGAAAGCTGCCAGCATGAAAGGAGGACAATCCAGGTCAGAGCAGGTGGGGACTATCACCTATGGCAGTAGGTGGGTAGGTGTAACGAGTTCTTGGGGAGCAGGGAGGTTTGGCAAGTATCCTACAGAAGGAAGGCAGACTATTCAAAGGTCTGACAGGAGGCACAGAGGAGTCCGAAACAAGGATGCAACAGGTAGAGCAGAGCCATGTTGGAGCAGCCCAGGAGTCCAAAAGGGGAGTTAGTACTCAGTGTACAGTGGAAGCTAGTATAAAGGGGGGTGGGTTTGAGAGAATATTATTTTTGTTTAGCTTGCCGGTTTTGTATGCATCTGTTCTTGACATACTGTTGAGATCTGTGGAGCTCTTGCTGCTCCTAACTTCCACAGACAACGGTAAGTTGTTATATCAGGTTTACACCCATTAAATGATCCTGCACGCTTTAAAAAAAAAAGGAACAAAAATTATGTGGGAGCACTGAACAGTTCTGCCTTTTTTCTACCTACGCTGGCCAGGACCACAAAGTCCTCCAACCAGTTACCTAAGGACTAGGGACCTACGTCTCCTATTTATCTTTTTCTCCGACCCTTCCCATCCCTACTACTGTAGCTCCTTTTACCCTGACAACAACGTCCAAGTCTTAACATACAGTATTCTGTCAAGAACACATGCATACATCTGGTTCAGTTTCTTATTGGCCCGCATGACGCAGGACATTGAAACTTGCAGGAGATACAAGCACCCGCTACAGACTGGAAGCAGGGAGTCCCCGAAGCTGAAATTAATGAGGTTTAGCTGCTGAGACCTCCTGCTTCAATCCTATGTTAAAAAAAAAAATGATGATGATAAGCGCATTAATTGGTCCTGTAAGAGCTGCTTGGGGAGACACAAAGGGAGACTGCTTCTCTCTGGGACTTCTCTGCGCAGTTGTTACAGACGGGTGGATAGCTTGGTAGGATTAATGTGGTGGTGGTCCTATTCAGAAGCAGGGGCCCCACATCATGCGACTGCACTGAGGTCTGGCGGCCGCGCGCATACATAGCTTCGAGGACAGTAAATCTGGCTACATATATCTGTAGCCCTTTTTCTGAACCCTCCCAAAGGAACTACTGGTCACTGTACAACACCTGCGCCTCCAGGAGATCTGAGCCTCCGCTAGCTGGGAGCCTGGGGTAACACTTATACACTTACTTAGCGCAGCGCCTCCACATATCCAGGATCCCCGTGATGTGAGATTTCCCTGGGCAAGAAATACACCAACACACATATATGATGCAACCAGTTTACTATAAGATAATGCACGATACCTTATCACTCTATCTTATAGCAATATAACCCAATACATATAACCTTATACTATAACGGTATAACCTTCGTGGCTCACCCACTCATCAGGAGTAACGTCTCCGTCCCCTCACCGCGTGCCCCACACACCGTGTCCATATATAGTACTATTGGTATAGGCTCAGTTCTTTAACCACTCGCTCAGTGTTCCTAAAGAGTTTAGCCTAAGGCAGGATCAGCGCCTGTTGACCGGTGTTGGTGCACTTGATGTTATAGTACCTTCCGGTCACGGCGGTGACCGGTACCTCTTCGCAAAGGGTCAGATGAATCAGCGGTCTGTCTCCTGGGTCTCAATGTCCAGCCGTCTGGTCCCAGACGACTCGCCAGCAAACCTGCTCCGCACGTTTGTCTCTTTGTCCCTAGCTGTCCACACAGTAAGGGGTGATGCTCGCTCTCACTATAGGCCATCCCTGCAGCACAACAACCTATGGTGACTTCAGGGAACACTCCTAGGGGCCTACGGGGTAGCCTGTCTTACGCAGGCGGGTCACTGACCCCCTGCACCCACACTACCTCTCCCTTCACCTCCAGGATCCACTCTGACTACTCAACCTTACCCTGCAGCAAACACACTGCACTCACACAGTACCTGCAGCAACCCACTGCACTCACACACTGTGCCTACTTGTCAGCGCTCACAGCACTGCCAGCCGTGACACTGATAAGACTGCACACTCACACCTAAGGGCAGGGTCCCTAACCTAGGGGCCGTCCCTCAGTACCTACCCACTACCCTGGTGGGGATTGGGGCCTGCCTGGGATCTGGGGAACTACCTTACCTGGTGTAGGAGCCACTTGCTCCCTACCCCCTTCCTCCCCCTTCCGGCTCCCAGCTTCAACTGCCAAACGTGGTCCCCGCAACATTGTAGCCTTCCTCCACAGGAGAAGCTGCAAAACCCTATTTTCTGGCTGGCTGCACGTGATGTAGGTGAAAGGGCAATCCCCAGAGGCTGCTGGGAATTGTAGTCTACTCAGGACCTCTTTAGCATTGGGACCGCGTGCGCTACCCTTACTGCGCCTGCGCGATCCTGTAATGGCTACCGCGGTGGTTCTACGCATGTGCGACCTCACGCCAACCTTAACATTGCCGCCGGCACTCCTGGCACTGTACAGCGCATGCACGACTACACTGCGCAACCGCGAGCAGACACAATGGCGGCCCCCGCTAGCCGGGTGCTCCGCCGAGGCTCCGAGGATTTGGAGCGCTCCCTGCTCCGGCTCCCACCCTCGCGTTGTGCCGGCGGGTCCATCACTACCTCCGGTGGCACCCGCGACCGCTCGGCACTTAGTGAGGGGGGTCTCTGGGACCAAAATAAAACCGGGGCTACATATCTATATACATATATATATAAATATATATACAGTATGGCATATTACTGTAACTTAAGGAGAGAAGGGCTCTTGTAATAAGGTAAGCCTTTTCTTGAAATGTGCCACAAAAAAATAGACTATTTCCTTACTTTAAAGGTCTAGTGTGTAACTATTTTAAGTGTATATGCTGTACATACCGTAATATGCACATCAGTAACATCATTGGTATAGCACATAATAGGAATTAACATTTTTATCCTTTAAAAAAAGGAGAATTTTGTTTTCTAATTCAGCAAGTTTCACATAGCATTATCATAGATCGAGAAACTTAAACACAACAGAGTTTATCTTAAAGGCATCATTAAAATTCAAGCGATTCTTACACTGTCAAAATATTTTTAAATAATACAGATTTGACCCATATCTTTAAACCATCCACCAGGCACCTTCACGTAATATTAACTTTTCATTTACACTGTTGAATTAATCTTTTAGAATTACCCGTTTGTTTGTCTTTGGATCGGATTTCCTACAAAGATTCTGCTGGATTTGTAGGTATGAAACGAACACAACATATTGTCAGATACATGTAGTAAAGGCAGCACAGCACTGTAGGATATTTCCCCAGCTGGTAGTTGCATCAGTAAGGAGTAATAATTAACCGTATTATTTGTGTTATTTACTAAAGACTCCTGGCATCAAATGGGGCAAACAACGGCAACATATTTATCAAAGCTAAGGAACCCAAAGTTGAAAGAAACTGGCGTTTTTCCTTCCACATATCTGCTGCAATTATTTTGCACCGGTTTTGCTCCAGTTTGGCAGCTGGGATGCTTCAGTAAAAAAAAAATGGTCAATATATCCTTGAACTCTGGTATCCTTGGTTGAACAGTGCTTAGAAATACAGCATCACTATTGTGGGTAAAGTGGTGTCCTTGGTACTGCAGGTAATCCTTCTGCTAAACAGTGAGTACATTTTCCAATGAACTCCTACTGTACAGTGCAGCAGGGATTATCACCTCCAGTCCTCAAGAACCCCCAACAGATCAGGTTTTGAGGATATCCCTGCTTCCGCACAGGTGGCTCAATTAGTGGCTCAGTCGAAGACTACACCACCCATGCTGTTGGGGGGTCTTGAGGACTAGGGTTGAGAACCCCTGCTGTACAGCCATAGAGGCATAATCATTAAAGCTGCAGACCAAGCAATATTCTACATGTGTGGGGTTTTTTTCTCCAATAAATCAGTTCTGTTCTTTGAGAAAATACTTTGTAGCATTTAAAAATGTACAAAAAACTCGGAATGACATTTTTAATGTATTATAATTTAACAAACTTTTTTGTTTCCATAGCAACCATTTACAAAGTCACATCCCCTTCCTCTTCTGAAACAGACTCTGGCACACCTTTTTTTAAGCCCTGTCCTCTCTGTAGCAGTGCACCAATTGTATCTAGTGACTGCCTGGTCACATGATCTTCCCCACAGAACTTTGTATCTTTGGTCCTCTTCTGCTGCACTGACTGCCATTTAGTGAACCCCCGAGCTGAATCTTCACTGATCGATCACAGGAGAACGGATCGATCGGCAACTTAGCTAATCACTTATCATTGTGTGGATTTTATTGATGCACATATTAAAAAGGTACAAATTAAATAAATAAGTGCAAGAAAAACAGAACAAAGTTTTTTGGGGGGTTGCCGTATTCAATAAGAATGATGTATGCAAATATATCTCTATAAAAAAACTAATTTGCATGCTGCTTCTGTGACAAAAGTGGTCTGTGTGACGTGATTTTTCTTTGTACTGGTACTCACCATGATTACAATAGAGAAGTCAGTCTCAGAGTTATACAGTGTCTCTATTCTCTCCATAATAACAGCTAAGTAGAGCTCTATTTCTTTATAACCATGACTCTGTCTAACCTACTCTGCTTGTGGAAGGACATATCTACAGTATACATATTCTTATGAGAAAATGATCAATCTCGACATGTGACAGTAGGACAAAAAAAAAATGGTGTGATTTCCCCTGTCGGCTTCTATATCACACTATTCAATACAGTGTAATTGGGCAAGCATTTCTTTTTTGCATACAACATTTTCATATCACATGAAATTTCAAAGACCAAAGGAAACTGCACCTACAGTAAATAGCACGATTTGGGTTTGTGAGTACCCCTTAATGAATAAAGTTTACTGTACGTTTTTGTGCTATTTTGCCATTCCATACTGCTTGAAATGTACATTTTTGCACCTTAATTAATACTGTAGGTCCAACAATCTGCTTTTCTTGTGTGTATATATAACACTGTAAATGTCCTATTTGCAGCTACAGTCTCGTTTCTTCTTCTCCATTCCACATTGTACAGTATATGACCGCACTACATTTTACAATGCATTGGCATTACCAGTGCATTATACGTGCATTACCACTTACAGAATATTGACTGCGGAGTTACTAGAATTTTTAATTAATTAATTGGGACTCTAAAAATATTGTGGCAAGAATATGATCACTTCGAAAGGATTAACAATATTGATTATGTTCCCTGTTTTTTTTTCCTGGTTTCTTATTTTTAGCGGTGGTGTTTGTAAATTTACAATGGGAAATTGACTACATTAGCATCAACTTTACATTAAATCAGCAATGTTCCATTCTTGATACGTAGTCTTTTCTTCACATTTGAGTATTAATATTAGTATCGGCCTAAACTATGTATGGTACACATTGTCTAGGAAAGCTTTGCCAGGTTTGGATCGCAATCCACAAACTATTTGATTGCTTACAGGGTCTAAGTAATCTATTGAAAGCTATGTTTGCTGCTCTAGCAGGGTGTGTATAAAAGATTTCACATGTGATTAAAGCTGACCATCACATTATTATTTTCACCAAGAAAGAACAGACACAGCTTGACCAGCCTGGAGAACGTCACTTTTTCCTTCTTCCCCCCCTCCCCCACCCCTGCATTTTTTGCTGGGAGAGTCTGTTTGGTTCCAGCTGCCATCACTTCTCAGGAGGACTCTCTTTGATATGAAACCACAAGGGTCTCCCAACAAGCGCTAATGTTAGGGATGCTCTGCTAAAATTTGCACAGACATATATTATCTCTAACTGCCAATGAAATGTTTAAATTTAATGTATAACCTCTGTTGACCATGAATTGTCACCATACTGAAACTCTGTGCCCAGAACATACTTGAAAACGAGAGGTAACTCTCAATGTATTACTTTCTGGTAAAAAAAAATTATAAATAAAATAAATATCATGTGGCATTCACAAACTATTTGGTATGTACAACACAAAGTGGTTAGTACAGATCATTTTTCGTTTTATCTTTGACGGCTCACGCTGCCAATAAAAACATGTTCGTCTTCTCATCAGCCAGCTGCGCATCTGTTTTTAAGAACACTCACCACCAAAAACACATTTCAAAGTTGGAAGGACATTTGTATTGGAAAGCCAACTCGGGAAGAATATATGACACAGTAAATGAAACAATCTGAATTATTCACTTGAAAGGCGTTAGTCATTTTTAATGCTCAATACATCTTTATTCTGATTAGTTATTGGCCTTTATAATAATGCTTTAGAGGATTTTATTAGTTAATAATGGTTAAAAAGTGGCTGATTAAGTATTGATATTTCATAGAAATTGCTATGCAAGCTGACCTAATAGCTTTCTAGAGGACATTGAATAAGGCAACCTTTGAACACAGTAGCTATGCACAGTAAGGTTTAATATTACTTCAAGCAATTGAATGTATGTCTGATTAATCAAGTGACATTTAGCAAGAATAGTACATATATTTTAGATATAATAGCCCCTCAAAACTTATATTTAATTAGCCAATAAAGTCATTAATTCTAAATCTTGATTTATATTAGATGATCTATTTTTTATTAATAGGTGACTTTTTGATATTACGAATGTTGAAACGCTATATGCTAACATCTTAAGGAAACAGTTCCTGATAACTCACGCAAATATATGACATGTGCTTCTTTCAAAATATTTTATAATTCAGCCTTAAAGTAAAAATTATTTGAAATTATTTGAAAATTAAGTCATATTCTCTTGATACTAATAATGATGCCATTACTTTCTGGGTAGGCTACCCATCTACCTGAACAAGCTCCTCACCCCTACCACATGCAGCACTTATCATCTGAGATCTGACTCCAAAAGACTATTCATGGTCCCAAGGTTCAACAAAGTATCCGGCCGCTCCTCCTTCTCTTACCATGCACCCCAAAACTGGAACAACCTACTGGAGACTCTCACATCCACCACCAGTTTAAGTTCTTTCAAAACTAAAGCTGTCTCACATTTTAATCTGGTCTGTAACTGTTACATACGCCTATAATATATATTATCTTTAACTGTGCATGCAATGTCTTGTATATAATGTATAACCCTGTTCACTTATGTAATTATATTTATAACCATGTATTATTTGTCATCTTAACTCTATGCCCAGGACATACTTGAGAACGAGAGGTAACTCTCAATGTATTACTTCCTGGTAAAACATTTTATACATAAAATAAATAAATTATTATTCCATACAACAGAAGGTCAAGGGTAAAGGGCCTGTCATTGATATGACCAAGTTCTGATCAACACAAAGGGGTTAGAAGAGATTTTAGTCTAAGAAGGAGGGGGGAGGGACAAGAAACAGATAATGAACTAGACCGAATAGATAGGATGGGGAAATAGAGTGGTAGAGTGAGGAGTGAGCAGGGAGGCATCCATATTAATTACCGATAATACTAGAAGCCATCTTAAGACTAAATCCCATTGCAGTAGAAAGGCAGGAGTAGATAAGATAACAATAGCACAGACTGGAGAAAACTTAAATGCATGCTTGATAATGCAAGACGCCTCATAAAATGGGGAAGCTTGAATGAATAGCTACAAGGGAACTCATGAATAAGCAGTTAATTTAGAGGGCTATTCCCTTTTTCAGAGGGTTCGAGCAAATAGAAGAGGTGGTGGATAGGGATTACAGAGCAGGTTAAATCCTTTTCCCGGAATTCTCCGGATTGTTTTGACAAAATCTGTCCTATCCGCTAAAATCCATGTTTGGATTGGATACTAAAAAATTTGTTATACAATTTGAGAGAGCAAAGAGAGAACTTTCAAATTTAATTAGTGTCACCAGTTGTATATATCCCCTAAAACGTCTCTCCAAATAAAGTAGGGAGACATGCCTGTTTTGAAGAAGGAGCACACCTGAGGAACCCAGCTGGGAGATACACCAATTGCTATGCAAAGTATATTGAAATGAGTTTCATACCACAGTTCATAAAAGGATTTCCATACCAACTATATAAAGTTGATGAGCCTAAGCACCAACCTAATGATTGGAATGGTGTACGAACCAACAAGACTAGAACCCATAACTACTGCTTTTCTAGGCCACAGTTCTAGCAATGTGAACTAAAGCAGCTGATGGGTTGCAGTGCACCACTCTCTACTACTAGCATACCTCCAAGGGATATCTATTTTGTTTGGTTGGACGTTTGACGGGATATATATACAACTGGCCACACATAAAATTTGAAAGGTTCTCTCCTCTCTCCCTATTTTATCCGTGTTTTGATTCCTAATAGTCTGATCAGAAACAGGTTGCTCTCTGAAGCAGAAAAAAATCTGGAGAAAAAAAATTGCCCCTTATCTAGTGGTAGAGTACGTTTATATATTAAACTGGATTTTAAACCTATTGTAAGGGAAGATGTTTATGAAGGGAATTATGAAAATGTAGAGACCTTGTGGATAGAAATTAGCTGTGTAAATAAAAGTGGAAAGAAAATGTTTGTAGGGATATGCTATAAACCACCAAATATATGTGAGATAGAGGAAGCCAAAATACTTTTGCAAATGGAGAAGGCATCAAAACTAGGTTGTGTTTTCATAATGGGTGATTTTAATTATCCAGACATAGACTGGAGCAATGAGATTAGCATTATATCTAAAGAAAACAGATTTTGGGGTATGCGAAAAGACAGTTACATGACCAAAGTTATTGAGGAACCAACTAGGAGAGGGGCAATATTAGACTTGGTAATATAAAACAATATAAAAGTAATAACAAATAGTCAAGTCGGGAACATTTGGCAAACGGTGATCATAACATGGTCTCATTTGAAATAAATTATCAAAAACGTGTTTTATGGGTTCAACAAAAAGACAGTTTAGACAGGCAGATTTTAATAAACCGGGGAATAATCTACAAGGAAAAAATTGGGATAACATTTTTGCAGGAAAAATGTGAAGGATAAATGGTCAGTCTTTAAAACATTGTGAAAAAGATAAACAAGCACTAGCACCCAACTACTTATATACACGAAATAACAAAATAACAAATACCTTAAAGAGACATAAACGTGTACATACAGATTGGGTGTCCAACTGAACAGTTTCTGATGGTGGTCAGAACCAAATGGTCTCTGATCTCCGATGGTGGTCACAAGCAAATGGTGTCCACTTCTGAAGTCCCAAGGGGAGGGATTTACTCGCCCCTCTAAGAAAATTGGAAAACGAAAAAGTTGGACGTCCTCTGGCGCAACAGTGGTGTAACACTGAACCAAAAGTCAGACTTTACAACAGTATCTTTGAAAAATGGCACTTACTTGTATATCAAAGTAGATAATATCTTGTTTGAAAGTGGTCAAATTAAAGGAGACTGGCCTTCCAAACTCTCCTTGGAGTAACATATTTAAGATGAATAAATGCCTTTTGTAATTTGTGCATTTAAATACAAGTCTTTTCAGCACACGGATGGTCTCTGTTCCTCCTCCTCCAGTTGTTCACGTTACCGGAGTTCATGGGGTTCGATAGGGTATCTTCCTTCATCTTCTGGAGTCCAGTGATGTCCGCCCCACTGGACCAAAATGGTGGAACTATCTGCTTCACCTCTCCACTTAACCCTCCACTTAACCCTTTTGGTTCAGTGTTACACCAATGTTGTTTCTCTTTTTCGTTACATTTATCCACTTGGTCCACGCGCCAGAAGACGGCCATCTTTTTTGTTTTTAGTCTTTAAAACTTTGTTAGAAAAGTGCACTTATCAGTGTATACCCTTGGGTAATAAATATAAAATAAACAAGTCTCAACCAATGTGGCTACATAAACAGGTAGGGGAGGAAATGGAAAGGAAGAGGCAGGCATTTATGGTACATTCTTAAAGTCAGAAGGGAAAGAGGAATCCTATCAGAATGATAAGGAATGTAACATACGTTGAAAAAGGGCAATCAAATGAGCAAAAATGTAAAATGAAAAAAAGGATTGTAATAGAAAGTAAGATCAACCCTAAAAAGTTATTTAAGTACATTAATAACAAGAAGATTAGAAAAGAGACTTTAGGACCTTTTCAGAAAAAGCAGCGGTATGAAATGCATTCTTAGCCTGTGTATTTACCAGGGAGGAATCAATTGCAAAAATAGTGCCACAGGAGGAAGCCACAACCCCTACAGTATATTAACAAACAAGTGGTTAACTGAGGAAGAAGTGCATCGGCGGCTTGATAAATTCAAGTAAATAAAGCACCTGGCCCTGATTGCATGAACCCAAAAGTTCTTATGGAGCTAAATTCAGTAATAGTCCAACCATTACATTTAATCGTCAAGAACTCCATTTGCACAGGCACATTACCACACGATTGATGTAGATTAGACTTTGTGCCTATATTTAAAAAGGGAGATAAATCACAACCGGGGAAATACAGACCAGTAAGCCTAACATCAATATTGGAGAAGCTACTTGAAGGATTAGTACAGGATAATATTCAGGAACACATACTGTAATGGAAACAAAATTATTACTAATACTCAGCATGAATTTATGAAGGATACGGTAGGTCGTGTTAAACTAACCTTATTAGTTTATTTGAGGTGGTAAGTAGGAATTTAGACCAGGGTAATGCAGTTGATATGGTCTACTTAGAATTTGAAAATACTTTTGATACAGTTCCACACAAGGTTCGTGTACAAAATAAAGGAAATTGGACTCTGTAAAAATATTTGCACCTGGATTGAAAACTAGTTGAAGGCTAGACAACAGATAGTTGTCATAAATTAAACCTTTTCGGGTTGGGCTAAAGTTGTACTGGAGTATCTCAAGGATCGGTACTTGGACCCCTGCTTTTTAACCTGTTTATTAATGACCTTGAGGTTGGCATAGAAAGCAAAGTCTCCACCTTTGCTGGTGACACTAAATTGTGTAAGGTAGTAAAATCAGAGCAGGATGTAATTTCTCCCCAGAAAAACTTGGATAGATTGGAAACTTGGGCAGGTAAATGGCAAATGAGGTTTAATATAGATAAATGTAAGGTTATGTATTTGGAAAACAAGAATACACAGACAACTTACGGTACAAATTAAATGGGGCAAAATTAAGTCAATCATTGATGGGAAGGATTTTGGAGTGCTTGTAGACAGCAGGCTTAACAATAGTGCCCAATGGCATGCAGTAGCTGCAAAGGCAAATAAGATCTTATCTTGCATTAAACAGGTAAAAGATGGAAGGGGGTGCAGAAAAAACCTACCAAGTTAATAAAGGGGATCGAAAATCTGACATACAGCATAAGCAGAGGTTAGCTAATTTCGTTTTTTTTTTTTACATTAGAAAAGAGGTGTCTAAGAGGGGATATGCTAACTATATACAAATATTTTCAGGGTCAATACAAGGAGCTTTCAAAATAATTATTAATCCCAAGGGAAGTAGAAACAACAAGGGTCATCCCTTAAGATTGGAGGAAAGGAGATTTCACCACCGACAAAGGAACGTTTTCTTTACAGTAAAGGCAGTTAAAATGTTGAATTAATTACCCATGGAGACTGTGATGGCAGATACAATAGATATCTTTGAGAAAAGGTTAGACATATTTTTAGAAAGAAAATGGTATACAAGGATATACCAAATAAGTAAACATGGGAAGGTTGTTGCTCCAGGGAGAAATCTGATTGCCATTATTTGGAGCCAGGGAGGAATTAATTTTTCCCTACTGAGACAGCATTGGATGATGTTTCACTGGGGTTTTTTGTTTACCTTCTTCTTGATAAATATACTGTAAATTGTAAATATAAGATACGTGTCTGTCGTCTAAATTTAGCATAGGTTGAACTTGATGGACACATGCCATTTTTCATCCTCATCTACTAATGTAACTATGTAAAATCATACCAGAGTAGCTTAAGGAAGTGAGACCATCCTATCTTACACACTTTTTTCCCCGTTACTCACATGATTTATTATTTCCCCAGGATTTACAGGTAATCAGCACAGATGAAAACCAAGTGTTTATTGCAGTTCAAGAATGGTACCAGACAGACACTTACAACTTGTACCAGTCAGACCCACAAGGTGTCTATTATTCCATTGTTCTGGAAAATGTGAGGAGTACGAAGCAACCAGAAGAGAGTGTCCTCATAGACATTCTTGAGGTATGATCTTATCAGGTTACAATACAAGGCACTTGATATTTGCTTAGACTGTGATACTGTAGTGACAAAATACAGTCTAATGTAGTCGCAAGTGTTTATGAAGAAAGTCTTACACGCAACAGCGTTTACCTTTAAACCAAATCTACTATTGTGATATTTCAAACGTGTCTCTTAATTTCAATGTATAGAAGGAGATCTTTGCACATGGGAAGCCTTGTTTGCCCCAGTCGTAGGTTTTGGCAAAAGGATCTCAACGTACCTTCCTAATTTGAGGTTAAGTGACATAACATGACACTGACGGTGACTTAACATCACAATAGGCATTTGAGGCCATAGATGCATGTGCAACTCATGGGGTAATGATACGGCTCACATCTACACTGAAAAGGGGCACCTTTAAAAAAGTAGCTTATTGATAACATTAATTATTTTTAATAAACACCCTGTTTTGTCATTTATAAATGTAACACCCTCCTGGTACGGATAGTTTTTCTGAGGTTTTAGAATGAGTATTGACAGTCCTTTAACTGAGATAGCAGTGGCAGGTGTGCTAGACCTGGGCCGGGTAGGAAGAAAGACCGCTAGGCACCAGGAACTATTTAATAAAAACATTATCTACTGAAGAAAGTCCAAACAAACCAATTGCTTCTGACAGGTAAATCCCACGATCCTGCCTAATGGTGTTATGTTAGTGATCCAAGAACATCTTTACCAGGGGCACCAAATCCTTCATGGAATGATAGGTCTAACACCTCTTAGTGCTGACCCCAGCTCTGTCTATAGACCTAATTTGCTTTATACATCCGTACTCTGCCTAAGGTGGATTTGACTTCAGTGCATGTAACTGGTTTCGCGATCCTGAATTCACACCCAAGTTATTCCTGGTATTACACTAGAGAACCTGCTATTTATAGCTCTCCTAACTCCAACCCTTTACATTTATATTAGACAGGGGAATACTGTAGGGCAGAGAAAGTTAACCTCTTTAGTGTCAGAAGGGCTGCTGCATAAAAATACACACAATTTGGTTAGTACTTGCCAAACAGCCATATAAGATAATGACATAATAAAAAAGGATTGTTATGTGCATTTGTGCATAAAAGGTTCTCTGAATTCAAGCTCACCTTACAGCATGTGATCCAGGAATAAGAAACACTTCCTTTATCCAGGACCATTACTTTTATTACAAGCATCTTATGCATGAGATTTCCATAGAAGCAATAGTATGAGTTTTTAAGACTTCCCCAGTTTTATTCTGTAAAAGAGCTATTCATCATATTATTTTTCAAGAAAAAAAGCTTAGCTTCAATCACTCTTCATCTACAAAAACATTTTGTGAAACACTTAACAGTGTAGTTGGGTTACTCGTTGAAATCTAATCATGCCCAAAGGAAACACTTGGCTGTCTTGGTTTCCTTGGAAATAATGGAGATCTCTGAATAGGGGAATGCTGGTCAGTGTAGTCTTTCCTGTAACCTCTAGTAAACCCTGTCCCTGTTAGAGGCCAATAAAGATAATGAGAAAGGAAACGGGAAGATTTACCTGTACAAGCCACTGTTTAGCTCAACTCCAGTCCTCACAACCCCCAAGAGTTCAGGTTTTCAGCACATCCCTGCTTCAGCACAGGGGGCTTAATCAGTGGCTCAGCAATGTGGATCATCTATGTGCTCTTTGGCGAACTTCTGACGGCAGCAATGCTCTTTTTAGAGAGCAGTGGTTTCCTCCTGACTATACTATGAACGCCATTCTTTCTCAATCTTTTTCTGATAGTTGAGTCATAAACACTCAGATTAGCCAACGTGAGAGTGGCCTGCAGATCCTTGGTTGTTACTCTGGGGTTCTTTGTGACATCCTAGATGATTTGCTGGTTTGTTCTTGGAGAGATTTTGGAAGGATGACTGCTAGTTCTAAGGTTCTCAGAGAATCCCTTGCTGCAGTGGAAGTGCTGTGTGCTGGGTGATAATGGTGAAAGGCAGGGTTGCAGACCTGTCTAAGACATGTAAATGAGCATACAGTAATATTTCCATTTGCTATATGCTTTACTGTGGAGGGTTTTTGTCACTTTTTTTACCCACCATAACTTTACTAAGTATGGTAAAACCTATCCTATGCTTCATTTTGCAAAGCCAGTATAACCAACCCCGCACTTATGAGACCCATTAAGGTCGAAACAGCTGTCTGTGGGTGGGTTTACTGGCTATGCATCTTAACCCAGACTGTGCTGAAAGCTATGAAATGCGGCAATCATAAGCTTATAGAGGACCATGTTATATGGTTTTGAAGCAAAATGTGGCACTGTGTGCTCATTTGCATGTAATTTCCCAGAATCCCTTGCTGCAGTGGAAGCACTGTGTGCTGGGTGATAATGGTGAAAGGCGGGGTTGCAGACCTGTCTAAGACATGCAAATGAGGATACAGTAATATTTCCATTTGAGAGATATATATATATATATATATATATATATATATATTTATATATATATACACACACACACACACACACACAGTATACTATATGTGTATATTGTGACCAAGTATATCTATTTACACTTATAATTCTGTTACTGTTATTTGAGATGACATTCTGGTATAGACCAGTTATCCCCAATTATGGTATCTCTTCACTTGCAGTGTAGGAGTTCAATACATCTAGTAAACTTGACTTGGTAACTTTTTGTGTTATTTTCAGGAAATATGAAACAATCAATATCAACTATTAAACACAATATGTAGGCAAAGGGTAAAAATACAAAGTAAATGAAGGTATGCAACAGTGTGGCTCATGTTTTAGCTAGAAATCACATTCCATCTCTAAAGAAAAGAAACATGCTGCGCTGTGTAATTATACTTGGAACATCTATAAAATACCAGCTGCCCAAAGTTCACTCTCCTTAAATATAATTTAAATCTCCATGCAAAAAATTGACAGCTCTCATACTGTAAGTTGATTTTATGTGGCATCTGTCTCTCACTCACATAATAACCAACAGTCATGTGTGAAGATTTCAGCGTGGGTTCGAACGTGGCTTTCAGGCATTACAGACTGGCAGTATCCTTGCTTTACATGTTAGCATAATAATAACCAGAACAGTACAGTATTCCCCAATTTCTGCACTAAATTAACAGTATCAATGTTTTACATATAAATATATCCTCACACACAACTACTTCAGCTTCAACAAGGAAATGTACCTACAACTAATGAGGACTGCAATGGGTACCAAGATGGCACCGCAATATGCCAATCTTTTCATGGCAAATCTTGAACAAAGATTCCTAACTACATGCCTCTACAAACCCTACAAATACTACAGATACATTGATGACCTGTTTATAATATGGACAGAGGGTGAAGAAAACCTAAAACAATTCCACAAGTCCCTGAACTCATTCCATCCATCAATTAAACTAAAAATGGATTATTCGGCAAACCTAGTATACTTTCTACATACTACAGTACCAGCAGCAAACAGCAAATGGCGCACAACCAGGGAGCCAGGTGGAATAAAAAGTTCAAAGTCCTTTATTTCAGTACATGACTGATATCAGAACCCTCATGGGGACAAAAACGCACCTCCTATGTGTTTCGGACCGGTAGGTCCTTTATCAAGGCAAACCTAATAAACTTTCTAGATACTACAGTAACACTGAAAGATGGCAAACTACACACATCTGTATACAAGAAACCAACTGACAGATGCAGTTACCTCCACAACTCCAGCTTCCATCCCACTCATACAAAACAAGGTATCATACACAGCCAGGCTATAAGATACCACTGCATATGCTCTGACACTGAAGACAGAAACAGGCATCTCACAACCCTGACCGAATCGTTCTGACAGAAGGGATACAAACCAAAGACCATTGCCAAAACTATTAAATCTGCACTAAAAGCCCCACGAGAACACCTGCTACAATACAGAAAGAACCTACCACACGCATACCATTAGTGACCACATACAACCCTACCCTAGAGGGTATACGAAAAATAATCAAAGATCTGCAACCCATGCTGACAGAGGATGCGACATTAAAAGAAATCTTTCCCAAACCTCCCATTCTTGCATTCCGGCAACCACCAAACCTCAAACAGAAATTAGTCAGCAGAAAACTTCACAACGATTTTAAAGACATGGATAATGGCACAAAACTGTGCAGCAACAAACGCTGCAAACTCTGCAAACACATTTGCCAAGATCCCACAGCCAGTCACAACCATAGAACATTCAAAGTTAAAGGATCATACAGCTGCACATCCAGAAATATAGTGTATATGATTCAGTGCAACAAATGTGACCAAGGTTGCTACATTGGGGAAACCAGCCAAAAACTACAAGGAAGAATGAATATGCACAGACACTCTATACTCCATCACGAAGAAGGAAGATGCTGCTCACCTGTGGGACATCACTTCTCACAACAGATCATTCCATAAATGATTTAAAAATCAAAATCCTCAATGGAATGTTTAAAAGCACCCAAGAACGGAAAACATTTGAACTCAGAATGATAAGACTCTTTGACACCAAAACCAAAGGACTTAATGCGGACATAGGTTTTCTCACACCCTATCAAAATTGTTTGTAATTATCCTGCTTGCCTCAATTCTTATCCACACTTTCTCTCCCCCCCAGCATCCCTTTCCCTCCCCACCTTTCTTTGACACTGTCCCCTGGCTTCAAACACTTAACACCCTACCTTATCTACAGTAAATATCTGTTGTTTTTTTTCTTCCTCTCTCTACATTGCTTTAGCCATTGAATCCTTTGTATATCAGTATTGCTTGACCTGAAGGAGAGAGGAGAACTCTCGAAAGCTTGTCCTATGACATAAATTGTTAGTCCAATAAAAAAGGTATCACCTAATACTGAAGAACTCATTTATTCTGCACTATCGCAACTGGACTAACACGGCTATTTTCTGCTTTATATATATATATATATATATATATATATATATATATATATATATATATATATGCAAATATGTAAATATAACTGTATGCTCATCTGCATGTCTAAGGCAGGTCTGCAACCCCGCCCTTCACCATTATCACCCAGCACACAGCACTTCCACTGCAGCAAGGGATTCTGGGAAATGACATGCAAATGAGCACGCAGTGCCACTTTTTGCTTCAAAAACCATTTTTAACATGATTCCCTATAGGCTTAAGCTTGCTGCATGGTCACAGCTTTGAGCACAGCCAGGGTTAAGGTGCATACCCAGAAAACCACCCACAGACAGCTGTTTCGACCTAAAGCCAGCAGTACAACCAACTTCACACTGATGATATGCATTAAGGTTGAAACATGTCTGTGAATGGTTTAGCTGACTTTGCATCTGATTCCCATGCTGTGCTTTAAAGCTGTGTTAACAGTGAGCATTAGCTTATATGGGCTCCATGTAACAATGGTATTTCAGACAAAAGGTGACACGGTGTGCTCATTTGCATGTCATTTCCCAGAATCCCTTGCTGCAGTGGAAGCACTGTATATGGGCGATAATGGTGACAGGCAGGGTTGCCAACCTGCCTAAGACATGTGAATGTGCTCACAAGTTATCTTTTTATTTGATATATATATATATATATATATATATATATATGTACAACAAATAAAAAGATCACTTGTTAGCACATTTACATGTCTTAGGCAGGTCGGCAACCCTGCCTTTCACCATTATCGCCAAGCATACAGTGCTTCCTCTGCTGCAGCAAGAGATTCTGGGAATGGACATGCAAATGAGCACACAGTGCCACCTTTTGCTCAAATCGTATTTTGACATGGACCGCTATAAGCTTATGCTTACTGCATTGCACAGCTTTTAGCATAGCCTGGGTTAAGATGTATAGCCAGTAACCCTACTCACAGACAGCTATTTTGACCTGTTGGGTCTCATCAGTGTGAGCCTGGTTATACTGGCTTTGCAATTTGAAGCTTGGATAGGCATCCACCCTACATTGGTTAAGTTATGGTGGGTAAAAAAGTGACATATTTATATATATTTCCAACAAATGTGTCAACACTGCAAAGACCCAAATAAACAGAATATAACTAGTCAATGGCTATTTCTACCTTGGCCGGCAAGTAACAATTAATCAAATCTTTTATAATACATTCAATAGGAGAAGCAAGATGGCCTTGAGCCCATTTGGAGTAAACAAGACAATCTCTCAAGAGAACCTTCCACTGTGCCTGAGAGGAAAATTTCCGCCCAGTGTATTCATAACACGCTCACGTACAGTATGGATGGGAAACTTGGACTCTAAATGCAAAGATAATTCAGAAGCTTCAGACAACTCACAGTAGTATGGTGATATGTGCAGATGTAGCACACATTATTTCATTCAATGGGTTGGCCTGCCCCTTTTTCTCACGTGGCTAATGCAGACACAATGATGTCTGCTCCTGCTTGCATGTTGTATGTGTTAAGCCACAACACACCAGTGTGAGCAATAACATCTGCTACATTTGAATGCTGGGTATTACCCAGAAGAGACAGGAAAAAGAATGAGTGGGTTAGAAACCAAACAAAAGTCTGCGACATCATCACTCCCCTGAAAGAAGTGTATTTACGAGAAACGCGCATTGGTCAGCACTCTGATGCCACTTCCGTAGTGATGAGCGTATAGCGCAGTCAGCATGGGACTCTGTCTCTGTGTGGTGCTGAGGCACATGGAACACTCTGCCTTAACTATGTGTGATTACACATGAAACAGATTATGACATTAGTTGGATGCAGGCTATTTTATTGAGGTTATGATTATTAGCTCTAGTGACTGTAATCAGTCTATCAATATTCCACAACTTAAACAAACAGATCTTTCCTCTGGCAGTCCTGTCTGTCTTTGTTAGTGTAGTTCTTAGCAGATTTAGTGACTGTGACAAGTCTGCTCTCTCTGTCTCTTGACCAACAGAGACAGAAAAAATGAGTGGGGAGAAAACAACATTAATGAGAGGGGGAGAACTGAAGGGGAAATACTGTAGACCAAACAAAAATTAATTTTTTCCCCCTGTACCTCCGTTCTAAGTACATTCCTTGTAATTTGACTGGAGCAGTGATACACTTTGTAACTGTCTACTTTGCTCTATACTCATTTGATAGTAAGAACTATATACTAGTGGGCTCACATCTACAGTATATAGAGTTTATGTGGGATAGTCTTCCTGGGGCTGCTCCAATACATGTTCTATGTTTTTGATAGACAAACAATAGAAAAAGAATTATCAATGCACATGCAATATGAATTTTGTATCCGTTCATTACTACTGTTTGTATGATTTTTTTGTCACATAAGTATGGCTCATTTCGTTCAATCCTTTGCCCAAAACATTAAACCTGCAACCACGTCATGGTAACACCGTCAGCAGATCCTATACTGCCAATGTTATACTGTGGCTTCTGTATTTCTTCCACTACTTTGAGGAAATAGGAAACAAAACAATAATATAGCCTATAGCATGGGACGTGTGACATGTATGCGTTGCCGAAGGGGTTACCATTTAGGATCACTATACAGTATGTGTGAGCTATAGTGCTATTAAAACTGGTATAAACCCAGAAGTGCCTATATAAATATAATGAAACAATTGTGCAAAAAAAAAAATATATATATATATATATATATATATATATATACTTCCCATGCTTAATACTCCTATTGGCACAAATAAATATACTCTATACATATATAATTTTGTGGGTTAAGGTTTTGAGCTTGATAAGGTTGTGTATGTCTAATTGATAGACTAACATCCAACAGATATCACTGTATAAAATATAGATACCAGAAAGTAATCAACATTTGGTATTATAACCTTAATTTACCCACTTATAGGTGACTTATTTTGGCTGGCTGCCTCATTTTAAAGTCTGTATATAGTTCACTTGTATATACACTATCCTCTTTTCCCGACTCATAGCTACTACCCCTTCTCTCTTGTGGCAGTGTCGAAACAATCTATTGCATACATGTAACAATTTATGCTCGACAAATTCAATTGATAGAATGGGTATGACATTTTCTAACCACAGCATCTTGCCACATCATACTAGCTGAAACAATAACAACAGGAGCCAGTAAATTGAGATATAACACATTTATTAGAAGCATTCTTATACAATTGGATACGAGACAATTAGAAACATTATAGAATCTCTATTAAGAACCATAACGGACACCCTATTAACCAACAACAGTCAAGTACTCTAATAAAATGTCCATTTTGACCCATTCATGTGTTCGTAGATTTGTGAGAAGTTTGGGTTTTCCTTTTTTGGGTCAGTTTTATAACTTGGAATACATTTTATTTTAGAGTATTTCAGCGGTTTATTTAGTGTCAATTCATATCTGTAAAATATTAAAAGCAAAGTTTAAAATGATCATAATGTGTTATGGGTATTGTGTGAAACCAAGCAAGAGTCTCTTTCTTTAAAAAGTTAAGCCCGCCATTACCCCTATCGATCAATGATATGATATATTTATTTATGTATGTACAGTTTATTACACCAGTCCTATATACAGTATGTTATTCTTAAAGTATGTAAAACAGTGATGTACAGCTCATTCAAGAGAGTGGACCTGCAGGGGTTAACTGTCTATTGCTAAAGGAACTGTAATCACATCAGAGTTTAGTATTGTAGGCTTGGACACTGTGATGTGATCAGGCTCATTGTTCAGGAATCTCTGCTGAGTGGACTTGCTCTGCAAGAAAGCTGTAAGACCTGGGGCTGTATCTGTATTGTATGACTGTAGAGGGAAATTGTGTGGGCATTGTCCTATATCAGCCTACATCCTGTGGACTATGGTAAGGGATGTTAATGACCATATTTGGGCATGCCATTTTTGGCTTTTTGGCCCACCTTCAACCCTAGTAATCTCATCAACCGGGTCTGGGGCGTGTGCAGACACCAGGACTATTGTTCCTACCCAGACTAGCTGGCATCTCCCTGATTGGGACAGGGGTATAAACACTTCTCCCCAGCCTCAAGTGAGTCATTCTGGACCTTGTAGCCTTTGTGAAGACTGTATGCTAACAGATTTAAAAGAGTCAGCAAAAGGGAACTGAGGAGACCCAGTGCAGGGGTCTGGAGCATCCAGTGGAGCTGTGGTCTGTGTGTGCACTGTTGGCCGGAGCTGTTTAGAGTGATGCAACGTAGAGGATTTAAAGCTGCTAGCTAGCGGAGAGCATGGCAGTGCTGCCCATACTACCGAGGACTGCGGCGCAAGTCAAGAACGTGTATCGGGGTAAGCTTCTTGATGGAGGCCCCCGCACCTAGGACTTTAGGTTGTTTCCCCAATTGGGTGAGTATGTGTGTGTGTCTTATGTACAGGAAGTTTGTGGAAACTGTTTCTAATAAAATCAATTTTGTTCAACTGTGCAGTTCCGTGTAGTGTACTGATTGATCCCTGGTGTAATTGTCCTGATCTCCTGACAATATGTTTACAGAATTTATAAGGTTGCACATTAAAAAAATGGTTATAATTTTCTTATGTTTCTTAAAACAAGTTATGCACGATTTGTACTATTGTTTGTAACAATTGTATGCTAATTATGGAATATATGGTGTGCAAAAGCTTTCTTATACATGAAGATATGAAATGGTGGTTAAAATAGCATTTGAATTTGCAGTATGACAGTTTGAAGTTGCACTGTTTTATAGTCTTTAGGGCTGCAAACAAACCTTGTAAATATAAAATTTATTTAAATGGCTTTTCTGCAATATTTTATTTCCAAAGTTTGAATTTTCTGCGAAAACATTGTTTTTATTTGAGTCCCAAGCGTTCTATATACCTCCCCAGCGTATAGTAGACAACAGCCCTGACACGTCGATTTACTTTTTGTGCTTTTAGGGACAACACATTTAGGCTGAATAAATGTCATGTTTACATACAGAACGTGTAAATGAAAACAAGTCACTTCTTTAGGGTTTCTCATAAAGCATACTGTAGCAGTTTAAAGCAGCAATACTACATCCCCCCCCCCCTCGTGTGTGAATGTAGTATTTCATGTGGCAATGTATAATTCTACATCCTTACCTAAACTGGCAATCGTTTGGTGCTCCTGTTATAAATCTGTAAAAATCCGGATTGTGTGACTAACATAATGGCTATTTCAGTCAATGTAACTCAGCAGCTACAATGTATCCTTTTATTACTAAGGTAAAATGATATATTGTTACAGTTTACAGCTCAAATAGCACAACGTAATTGAGTATACGATACTGAGGACACAGTTTAATTAATTCACAATGACAATTGTGGAAGAGGGTTTAATTAAAACATTCTTGAACATTTCCAGATGGCCCTTTTATAAAGTTAGATAATGCAACACTGGATATTAAGGTTCTTTCTGGAGTCCTAGGAGGACAATTTTGGAGAACTACAGAAGTGTCAGTCACTTCTTGTGCCACAGATATAACAAGGGACTCTTTAGGATTGTTACGGATAAAGTAATGAGCCAAATTCCTGTCAGGCCTTTATTCCCCTTAAGTACTTTAACAGAGCCTTTTCTGGCTTTTTTATTTCCGAATGTGGATAATTACATCAAGACAGTAGAAGCATCCTTTTGTTACTTTATTCATAATAATACAATTAATAAGCACGTGGGGTCCATGGACATTTGGTCACTTTCATCTTGGGTTCCAAAACCTTCTCTGTTCATGATATCTAACTTGATGCTTCAAGAGGAAATCCACTCAACTGCACCACTTTCCCATAGAAACATAAGCATTTCTGCAATCTGTCTTTATTTTATCTGAGACTATTTTATGCTAAGGCTGCTTTGGTTTATAATGAAGTCATTCTCACAGCCACCATTAATGAGTTCAGTCACATGTTCAAATGCTTGGCCTGACTCCTCTAGGGAATGGGATGTCAGCCCAGCATTTATATATACAGTACTGTCTTTTCTGTCTTCAAAAACTCACTTGGTTTGTATCCAACCATTAATTCACTTTAATGCAGCTAATTGCCTTCTCCAAATCCATGCAAACCCTGACCGTCCTCTCCCCCTGTTCCAGCTCACTATGCTGTCCTAGTGTTGTCTTAAATATATTTCACCATGCGACTCCGTATTTCAATATTGATTATTTCTTGTTGTTTCATATAACTATGCAATAAAAACAGTGCAGTAATGGATCTGTATAGATCTCATCTACTGTATAGACAGGTTTTCTTATTATACAGGTAGTTGTGCACTCTCACTCAGTTGTTGGAAGAAATTCTTTTTTCAGCATTCATATGCACAGATTTACTGTAGTAGTAAAAAGAATAGCCCACGTTATTTATAAGCAGTTTACCAGACTTGTTTCTTTGTCTGTTTATGTATATAAATGATAATGCAAAGGCTAAAGCCTACATTTATTATGTGTGGATGTAGCTATTCCATTCATTTTTTTTAATTCTCTGGTATAATCAGGACATATCAATTAAAGCTATTTTCTCCTTCTATAAATATTAAAGCATTTGTGTAGTATGTTTGCTGTCCTTTAGCTGAAGTTGCCATCCACCTACTACTTCAGCATTGTTCTCACCTTACTTTGGGCCTTAGCATAATGTACCCAGCCCAGTATGTACTCAGGTTGTATGTATATCTTTATGTATATCTTTATATATATGGCGCCATTAATGTACATAGCGCTTCCCTGCAGTAATACACAGGACAATCATATAAATAACAAATAATACAAATAACAAATAACGGGAAGAAGTGCTTTCAGACATAACATTGACATTTAGGAAAAGGAGTCCCTGCCCTGAAGAGATTACAATCGTATTGGTAGGTAGGAAGAATGTACAGAGACAGTAGGAAGGTGATCTGGTAAGTGCGTCTGCAGGGAGCCATGGTCGATGTTTGAGGTGTAAAGTATCAGCCATGGAGCTACTCATATGCTTCATTAAGGAGGTGTGTTTTAAGATAGGTATCACGGTAGACCAGGTATCTTAACACATTTACTCTATATTCCTGGGATCAGTCAATAAGCAAAACAAGGCAGTGAAATAAAATGGGGTTTATTTGGACAAAACCTCGGAAATACAACAAAAGATAAAACACAGAAATATACATACTTACTGGGGTCTGGGGTATGAGATCTAGCCTTTCCTAGGTGCAGAGCACCCACTTGCAAGGGCTTACCCTGACCGGAACCTTATTCCGGATGTTCTGGTCCAGCAGAAACTCCTGACTGGGACCTAGTCCCAATACTCCTGTTTTCGGCAGGAACTCCTGACCGCGTCTACTACGTTCTCAAATGAGAACTTGGTCCTCGTGTCTGACAGTCTCAGCAGGGCAGACTTTCCTAGATTCAAAATGAAGCCGGTTGCTCTGCTATTTGGGAAAGATAAACTTTGAAAAGCCCGCCCTAGCTTCATCGACTTAAGCCACAAAATTGTCTCGTTCTCCTCCGTTGAGCTATGTTCAGCATGGAGGAAGGAGGAGCGACCAATCAGAGCATGGGAATTCCTCCCCGCCAACCAATAGAAACAGGGGCTCGTCTCTGGGCTGATTTCAGAGGAGGAGGAGTGTCAAGCCGGCTTGAAAAGACGGGTGAGCGGGAAATATGTTTTAACCAATGGGAGAAGCGCCTACAAGCTGTATCTCTCCCAGCTAACTCATTCCACCCGCTGGGCAGGCTCCACCAAGTTTGGCATCTACAAAATGTGTCCCCACAGGGTGCACTTTGTTCTTCCGGACTTGGCAATTCGCCCTTCCTCATCCACCAAATGGTCTTCTCACCTCTGGACATCCTTTCCTCTTTGAACTACGGACTCTATAAAGACATGCCGGCACCTATTCTGATGCCCTCGCTGACTGTATAGAGTCTTATAGTAAATGTCTAAAACATTATAAAGTACACTTTACTAAAGTATACACATTGGGGAACCTTATATTTATAAGGGAAACGGATTTGGGATATTTGGGCTCGAAATCCAGGAGTCTGGGGGACACTAGGTTGCCCCGGTGTAATTCACCCCGCGTAACGACAAATCATACCTACTCGCCGGGGAGAATTAAAGGACTACCGGTAACTTCGGCCCTCGAACTCCTGCAAACAAAATAATTGTATTTCTATCCAAATATCCCCCCTAAAACAGACACACAAGAAATCTCAAAGTTCTAGGGCCAAGGGAACATGAAAACAGAAAAAAAAACCAGGGTCACTTTATTTTCAGCATGTACAGTATTATCCCTGGTCCCTGGCTTATGGTGCTTATGTAGCTACCAGGAACCCCACTGTTTCATGGGTAACCAGAGGGCTGAACCTTTATTAGATAGCCAGGTTACGCCGTACCATCACAATTGATCCTAAAAGTGGATAGAGAGCTAGTCGGATATTGAGGGGAAGGGAATTTCAGAGATGTGGGGCAGTCGGTGAGAAAGGCTTGAGGCGGGAGAGGGCTATAGATACAAAGGGGGTAGAGAGAATACATCCTTGAGCAGAACGCAAGAGTCAGGATGGTGTATGATGAGAAATTAGAGCTGAGATGTAAGGAGGGGCAGAAAAGTGTAAAGCCTTAAAAGTGAGGAGGAGAATTGAGTGTGAGATGCGGGATTTGATAGGAAGCCAGGAGAGGGATTTCAGTAGGGGACAGACTGAGACAAACTGTAGAATGTATAAAAAAAATTGTTTTACCAAATTATGCATTGTGTTTCTATGTATATACCTGAAAATCATTACATTATTATGTCAAATTGGGATAGCATACTGCATATCGCTAACCTATTGGTTTGGGAATTGGATGGCCCAACAGGGCTTATTCATTAAAGTGCCAGAATGGACTTTTCAATTGGTAAAGGGTAATATCACTTGAAAAAACATCTAGCTATTTGTGTAATTGTGAACATTTGTGTAATACTGAGAAAGGATCAGAGTGATCAAATTCTGCATTTTTCATCCAATCCTATAGGAATACTATATGCAAAAGCTTGTATCTTAAAAATGTACAGCAAATAAAAATACCACTTGTGGGTACATTTGCATGTCTCAGACAGGTCTGCAACCTTGTCTTTAAAAGTGTAACCACAAGTCCAAACCATGAGTGTCATGTACTGCATGTAGAAACTTTGTTTAATCTTTAAAAATCCGTGCAATATTAAAATGTAATTATGCAGATGTGCACATCTTGGAAAATTACTGTAAGTAATAAAAAGAAAGATAGCAAGTGACAGATAACATGTCCCAAAAAAAATTCACCTACTGTATCTATGGCTAACCAACACTGTCATGCCTAATCTACTCAAAGCGACTTTCAGGAAAAGTAGTGTCGCATCTCACAAGCATACCAGTTTTTTTCATGAAAGCTGCTTTAAAACGAATCAATATTGTTGTTTTCATTCAGTACAGTGAGAAGTCCCTATTTATAGTTCTGCGGACATTCTTCCTTTGTTGGGGGATTTTTCACTGTTTAACTAATAGGCCCATCAAGTTGAACAAGAAGTGAGAGACTGACTGTAAAACGGTGATTCTTCCATCTAAACCAGAATGGGATCATGTGCTGTGGAATTTAAAATGCCCATTGTGTATCTATTTCTTGAATTCCATTTTTTTTAAACAAGCAAATTAGCAGTACATACAGTATTAACAATCTTTTATTGAAATATATTTCTGTTGTCTAGGGTTTAGAACACAAAAAAGCATAATCAAAACATCCATGTCAATCCACATAGTAATAATGTTTGGCCAGTACTTTGGGTGGACATTATCTTGGCAGCAGTTTCGGTGTTATCCTCCGGATAAGACTTGTATTACAGATATCTGATAGCCTGCGCTGGACTTTACAAACACACAAATATCTAAAGGATAGACCAACATGCGTGCCTAATTTGGTTTCTGTTTCTACAGACACCATAGTGTGCACAACAGTATTATTGGTTGAACTTAATAAATACTGTAAGCCAAACAGATACGCTTATGCAACTCCATCAGTAATCGACAAATCTACAACATAATGCTCTGTAGGTGATAAAAAAAAACTGCTACGTTTACCTTTTTTCAATCCTACCTATAAACTATTGCATCTTTCATATTGAAGATGCAACAACAATTAGAATTCACTTGGTCATCATGTTCCACCTTGACTACTTCAATCTTCTCCTAGTTGGAATTCTCCTCAATCAACTGTCCCCACCACAATGCATCCAAAATGCGGTTGCCAGACTCTTCTACCTCACTGTCCGCTATTCATCGGCTGCTCCACTACGCAAATCCCTACACTGCCTTCCCATATGCTCTAGGATTAAATAAATGATTCTAGCTCTGACATACAAATACAATGCTACTTCCTTTACATCTCAGCACTCATCTCCAATTACTCTCCTAAATGCTCCCCCGGTTCTGCCCATGACCCACTTACAAGATTTCTCCTGTGCTGTAACCTATCGCTTGAATTCCTTACCATGCACCATCGGACTCTGCCCCAGTTTTCAGCACTTTAAAGGCTTCCTTTGGTGGTTTATCTGACGCACCCATGACATCCACACACCCAAATTTCATTCTGAGGAACACTCAAGCGCACAGTGAGCAGCCACTTATACCTTTTATTTCAACGGTGCCCGTTATTCCTTCTAGATTGTAAGCTCTCCTGAGCAGGGCATTTAGTACCTGTTGTATCTGTCTGCGTTAATTTGTTCTTATTTTTTTATTTTTTTATTATTATAGGTGTGTAATTCCCTAATTGTACCATGCTGCAGAATATGCTGTCCCTTTATAATTGAATGATGATGCATAATATCATAGAAAGCAAGATTCCTGTCTCAAATGTAACTAAAGAAAATAATCAAATGGGCTATACACATTTCTGTTTTACGAAAGTAGAATACAAAATCCCTAACTCTCAGCCCGAAAGACATTCCTTTCAGATGCATTGTGCAGGGCTCATACAGTACCATGCCTGGCCTGCACATGCATTAAATAAACCTTTTCAAACAATAATTACCGAGTATGAGATACTGCAACCACAATACACAAGCTTTCACAGCAACTTTACTTCACTGGTCATTTGTACTTTTAGAATTGCAGGTACAGCACCTGTGGGTCACAGAATTCACCTTCCCTAAACCTGTAACCGTTGTGCTCTATTAACCTTGTGAGTTCTTATTTGTACTTTAAAACTACTTTATTGCTCTATACGAGCTAAATTTGCATAACATTATACTGGCCCTGGATGGAGGAGGGACCACGACAAAAGACGAAAATGGATTTGAATGTTTAAGGGGGTTATCACAAAATGTCCTGCTCTTAGAAAACCATTGTTCAATTGGGTAGATAATGGGCCTTTTCTGCTGAAAATTAAATGCTTGGCAAATCCTTGAACGTGTACTATATTAAGCATCACTTTAAAAATCCTTGACATAGAATGAAGTGTATTCTAAAGCTGATATAACTCGATGAATCATCAGCATTGGATACTGTAAGCAAAAGGGATTTACATAACACGGGAATGAGGACTTTCTCCACTGTTATTTTTTGCAGGTTAGAGGTATTAAAGGTGTTTTTCTGGCCAATCAAAAAAATGATGGAAAAGTGACAACGCTCATCACCTACAATAAAGGCAGAGACTGGGACTACCTAAGTCCACCAATCACAGACATGAATGGTAAACCAATCAACTGTAAGCCTGTAAGTTTGAAATATTATTCTATAACCTGTACATTTCTCCTGCCTCCAAGTTACTGTGGCCCTTATTTACTAATTGTGCTATTCAATAAGACACTGTGTGCCGGAAGGCAAAGTGTGGACCATTCTCCCTTACATTTATTAAATATTTTCCCAGGAAGTAATACATTGAGAATTACCTCTCGTTTTCAAGTATGTCCTGGGCATAAAGCTATAACAATACATGGGTACATTAAATGAACAGAGGTTATACAGTCAATCCACAGACATTAGATAGACAGATAGAGTTGGAAAATTGGGTACAAGGTATAAAAGGGCTGGTGAGTTTCAGATTGAAATAGAGAAGCTTAAACATCACCAAACATCAGCGAATGGCAGCAATGGCTCACACCCTTTAGCTGCCCTTTGGCTGCGCCAAAGACTGTACACCTTTGGGGCAACACAAATTGAGTGCAGCTGTGGTTTCAAAGTCCTTTGTCCTCCTGGCTCATTAACATAAGGTGTCTTATGAATAGCACCACTTATCAATATTTTCTACTGAAATATATTGATACAAATAACACGCTGTCACTGTTTACTAAAATGACAATTTGTTAATGTAATATCACTAATTTGGGTAAAACATACACTGTATAAATACTATAGATAATGTTTTAAGATGTAATTTTTACAACCCTGTGGGACAACAAGTTGTCTTATGCTTCCTATTTAAAAAGGTAATTTAAATGGTTGTGAACGTTTACATCTAGAATGTGAAAAAAGAAAACCTGGCGCCAAATGTTCAAATGGAAAGTCCTGTGATCTTCAAAGAATCCGCACGAGTGCTTTACATCTAGCTCATCATGAATGAAATAGAAATAGCCATGTTAGTCCAGTTGCAGAATTAATGAGTACAGATGTTGCAAGACATAATGTCTTTGTAGCCGCTAGGAAAAAAATGCAGAAGACTCGCGGCCCGATCGCGGCCACAAGGACAGCAAGGTTTGCAGCCTGGAAGGATTAACGCTACAGGGGTCCATGCTTTTGAATGGGACACACGCCTCCCCCCCCCCCCCCCGGCATTAATCCTTTGTTTTGATCGTAGGAAATACTGGTACTTACCTTTGAGATGAGCTGCACAGCTGTTTCGCTTTCTGCAGACGTGTCCCTGCAGCGCCGGAAGGTAAGATGCAGGGCTTGGCAACCCCCAGGATGATGTAGATGCCCTTATACAGGTGTCTACATCATGAGAGATAGCGTCCATGGCCATTTACATCATCAGTTTTATGTGTCCTGTCCAGCCCCCTTGATGATGTAGATGATCAAATATGTCTATATAGCCTCCCCCTCATAATGTAGAGACCCATATAAAGGCATGTACGTCAACCAGAGGGTGGCCAATCCCAGCATCTTACCTTCAGCGCTGCGGAAACATGGTTGCAAACGGGGAGATGGCTGCGCAGCTCATCTGAAAGGTGAGTACCGGTATTATCTCCCTGCTGATGGCCCAAAAGGCTTAACGCCCATTCAGAAGAATTGAACCCCGCAGATGTAATCCTCCTGGGAAACGTACTGTCCTCGGGGCCGAGAGAGCAGTAGCTGCAGTGCAGCCGCATTGTAACAGTGCCTGGCACCCAGAACAGTAAGTCTTGCTTCATCTGTACTTCAATATTAGGTGATACCTTCTATCTCATCACAATACTGTCATGTTTATTGAAAAAAAGAGTTGGATTTGTCCTGAAGATTTATAAGTTGTGTTTGTTACCATTGTAGTAACCTTTATGGAATCTAATGAGCTATTAATCAGAACATATTTTTATTCCGAATTCTGTTTTTATCTTCAAAGCCTGAATGTCGTCTTCACCTTCATCTCCGCTGGGCAGACAATCCGTATGTATCAGGGACAGTTCATACCAAGGACACCGCTCCAGGTCTAATTATGGGAGCAGGTACTGTACATCTTTAAAACATGATGTTCCAATGTGTAATGGTAGGACTAAAAATTATATAACTGTACCAATAAGTACATAAGTATTAAACCGTGATAACTGCAGGTCAAATTTGTGTAATACTGGGAAAGGATCAAGAGAGATCAACTTCTGCATTTTTTTTTTTTAACTTGTCGTTTTTATTGTTTTTATAAATCACAGCATTAATACATCTCAGAACCATTACTGCATCATGCGATATCTATATCTCACGTGCATCTCAACTGTACAACAACAATATTCAATAATTAACAAGGTGTAATAAACATAATAAGAAACAGAAAACTATTGGGGGATAAACTTAGTACGGCGTCCGATGTGTTTACAGACCTCTTCGGGTATTACCTAGAGCCCACCTTTACTATTGCATCATAGGAGAAAGCATCTTCAATTATCAAAGCAATATTGCGGTTTTCTCTACCCCTGGGATATCTGTCTGAGCCAGCGAAGGCGTCCAGACTTTTAGGAAATTTTCGCCAGTGTCATTAACCAAACTCGTTAATTTTTCCATCTGGCATACGTACCAAATTCTGTTCCGAATTTTGGGGATCGATGGGATTTCCCTTTGTTTCCATAATGCTGCGAGCTCACACCTCACAGCTGTTGCAAAATGAGCAAAATGAGCAATAAGCTTGAGTTCAATTTTTGCTATACCCTGGCGAGCTCTACCCAATAAGAAGAGCCCAGGATCTAGTGGAATTTTGAGGTCCAAAATCCTCTCCAGCCAATCTTTG
The DNA here is from genome assembly GCF_040206685.1 of Ascaphus truei. Taxonomy (NCBI): domain Eukaryota; kingdom Metazoa; phylum Chordata; class Amphibia; order Anura; family Ascaphidae; genus Ascaphus; species Ascaphus truei. The sequence goes on from NC_134483.1 coordinate 505,912,951, forward strand.
ATCTTACGCCATAGCGGAGCTAGCCGAGGGCAAGACCACAGCATATGGAACAAATCAGCGGTTTCTCCACATTGTCGTGTGCACAATGGGGAGCTTCCTTTTATAAAATTTGATAGCTTAAGTGGAGTAAGATACCATCTCATCAGGACCTTATATGCGTTTGCCTTTAATGTTGTACAAATCGAGCTCTTGGCAGCTGCTGTTGCTATTTGGGTCCATTCATCCAAATCTAAGGTCTCACCTAAATCATCCTCCCATTTTAACATATAACCTAATTTGTGAGAAACCTTGGTGTCAGAACCGACTACTTCTCTATACAACTGCGATGTGAGTCCCTTAGTAGTTGTCTCTCTAAGACAGAGCTTTTCAAATGTCGTCAATGAGGTGTGTGGGTTAGATTTATTATAGAAGGCTCTGATCTGGAGGTACCTAAAAAATTCTGAGTGTGGGATATTTTTATCTGACCTAATTTGTTCAAATGTTATAATTTTGTTTCTACCCTCGAGATCTTTTAGTCGTGATATATTGCTGCGTTTCCATAATAAGAAATTTGCACTATCCATATCTGGAGCAAAGTTCGGATTCCCCCATAGGGGCGTCATCAGTGTGTTTTTGGTTGTAAGGCCACATTTAAATTTAACTGCGTCCCAGATTGCTAATGAATTGGTCATCGAGGATAGCGGCGGTTGTATAGCTTTTTTTCTTGCTACTTTTGGATTCCATAATAGGTTGATTAGTTCCAATGGGGAAAAAGCCGTACTCTCCAATGCCACCCATCTTTTCAAATCAGGGTTCGTCTGCCATTGGGAAATTTGGCATAATTGGGCCGCCCTGTAATATGATACCAAGCAAAATGTGAAAAAGAAAAAATGTGAACAAGCGCTAAAGACTAAAACACCAGTGTGACAAGTACAAAATATATATATAAAGGCTGCCTAGTAATACTGTCAGTACTAACAGAAAAAGTGAAAACAAAGAAAAACCTGGCACCAAAAGTTCATTGGATAATCCTGTACTCCTCAGGGGATCAGCACACTTGCTTGACAGGCCATGTAGGGGAAAAAACACAAACAGACACAGATCATAGTGCAACACTGTAGGGTTAAAACAGGTCTACACTAATACACACACTGCACATATAACATAGAGACTCCTAGTGACTATAAAAACTATTTATTAAATAAAAAGAACTATGCCATAAAATGGTATGGACAAATGAGAACACCGCTGGTCATCCAGATGGGAAAAAACAGAGCCCTACTTACAAGCAGCAAGGCAAATACCGATCTGTCGAGTTTAGGATTGAGGTTGTATTAAAATCTCCAGCTACTATTATTGGACCTTGTGCGACTTTATTCAACTTTTTGAAAACTAGCATGAATAAGGTAGGCTCCAGTGCACTCACATGCTCCACGATCATTAAAAGCAGTTTAACCAACTCAGGGTTAGGAGCGACGCCCGCAATACAGCAAACACAGCTCACACGAATCCTCTGGGTAGGGACAGTCTCCTCTGCATCAAAACAGTGTCTGACGTCACGGGACTTCCTCAGCTTTCCTCCAATGGTAAGGGGGGAGTAGCTGGATACAGAGTCAGCGTCAGCGTTGAGATCTTTACAGCGGGAGAACAGCTGGTTCGCAGAAAGCGGCAAGAGGCTCCACAAGGCTCCACACAGCTCACGGGTCACTGCGCAATTGAAATTAACCCTACGCGTTTCATCCGGGTATTCGGACTTCTTCAGGGGTGCATGGATACAGACTCATCTCAAGACATTAAATAGTCCCCAAAAGGGGAGGGGAAAGGGCGGGTGCAACACATCATAGCACAAGCCATGCCCAAAATGCAGTGATGTACACATACAGATAGCAGCCAATGTTAAATGGACACAAATAATGTATAATGGTACAAATACACAAAATTTATATAATAAAAAATATATACATCGAATTTATATAATAAAAATATAATAAAAATATGTATATGCAAATAGACAATTAATACAATAAGGATCCAGATAGGACCTAAGTGGAGACAAAAAGGAAAATCAGCACAAGTAGTATAATAAAAATGTCATACAATAAAAATCAACGTATAAAAATAAGGTATATTAAAAGTTGATATAAAAAGGATGTCAATCTATGTGCCCATAACAATTATAAAAACACACATATAAACATCAATGTAAAAAGGAAACAAGATCAATATCGATGTTAAGACCTTTTGGCTTAAGTGTACGTAATTTATGTATCCAGTGGTTTCTCCCCTCAGGCCCAGTTTTTGCAGGAACAGGTCTTTATCCTCTAGGCTTCTCAAAGTGTGAGCTGTTACGTTTTTTAGAACAAGCAAACCGAAGGGAAAAACCCAACGTACCTTATTCCTTTGTCTCACAGCAGCTTTGTTACAGGCATGATTGACCTCCGTTTGAACAACGTAGGGGGAGCAAGATCCTGGAATATCAGGTGTTTGACCCCCTCAAACTCCACCATACCTGAGGCTCTGGATATTTGGCATACCGCCACCTTTATTTTAAAATAGGGGAGTCGCACTTTGATATCCCTCGGGGGGTCATTTGGTTGTGATTTTGACCTGAGGGCCCAGTGACACCTGTCTAGGTGCAGGTCCAAATCTGGCTTATCCGGGAATAGGCTTGTCAGCCATTTTGTAATAAATTCCTTGGGGTCTGCAAACTCCTCAGGGACGCCTCGCACCCTGATGTTATTTCGGCGGTCTCTGTTCTCTGCATCCTCCTGTTTGCTAGAGAGGTCATTTATCTGTGCCTAGGGATTGGCCGTGGTTTTATCATTTTTGTGGACCGCTTTTATTGTGGAATCCAGCCGCGTTTCCAGTTCATCCATTCTGGCGCCAATGCTGTTAATGTCGCGCCTCAGGTCCGATAGCTCCTTATGCATGTACGCCTTGATTTCGTTGCAAAATTCCCTCATTACCTTTCGGGTAATTGTCTCAGTGTCTCTAGCCTCCATTTGCTCATCCAGCACTTGCTCGTCCTCTGACTCCGATTCTGCATGCGGCGTCGGGGTCCCTGCTCTGTTTTTGCGCGCCGAATCTGACTTATTGAAATAAGTTGAGAGAACCACAGCGGCACAACCCGTTTTTGGTCTTGTCTGCATCCTGAATTCTTCCCGTTCTTTAATATTTGTTTTGGGAGCTGTTTTTATTAATTTTTATATTACTTGTATATTGTAATGTTGCCGAGGGGTATGGAGCTCACACACTAGGCATCCATTCCCCTAGCCTTCACGCATGCGCCTCCAATCCCTGCATTTTTCATCTAATCCTATATGAATACTATATGCAAATGAGTGTATCTTAAAAATGTACAGAAAATAAAAAATACTACTTATGATGCACTTGAATTTCTCAGACAGGTCTGCAACCCTGCCTTTCCCCATGATCTCTTAGCAACCAATGCTCCCACTACGGCCAGGGATTCTGGGTAATGACATGCAAATGCATAAGAAGTAAAGAGTTTACTTCATACAGTACAGTATGTATATTTTCTGGAATGGGGAGGAGGACATTCAGCCTTTAATATAAAGACAATGCTTTTCCCTATACAACAAATGTATTAAAAAGGTGCTGAATGATAAAAACTATTTAATCTAATTTTTTAATGTATCAAATATGAATTTGCTTTGACTCCTGAGTTCGGTGGTGAGCTAAAATGTTATCATTCCTCCAAATTATTATAACACAAGCAAAGGAAAAGCAAAAACCCTGGAGGTGCGGTTGTAGAATACATGGTAGGACTATACTTAGTTAGAAACCCTAAACTGCAGTCTCAAAGTTTGCAAGTTTTTAGAAGCGCTTTGCATAACACAGCTACGAGAATAGCAGTTGTGGGCAAAAAGTGGGAGTTGGAGGATTTTTTGACAAACCGATCGGATTGTTTAGAGCAAGATTGAAACCGCTTAAAAAAAAAAAAAGATGTTTAGACGCGGTTTGGACATGCGATAAGGGCTTACAGAATAGCAAAGCATGCCAATCCACTTCTATACTGCAGTTAGAAGTGGATTGTCATACTTTGGAGCTAGGCCCCATTGTCTTTTACAGAAACAACCTAGATTCTATCCATGCGGTTTATTGTCTGTTTTGTTCAGGTCAAGACAGCTGAAGCATGCATCACACATCTCAGTATCTACATGTTTTAACTCAGTGAAAATATAATGTAATCAAATATTGGTAGACTCAAGCCATTGCAATGTTTTTGTGATGACTAGGGCGCTTGTTGAATAAGCTGTAAGGCCAATACCCTGTGCTGGAGATTTTCATTGCATTAATTTGTATGGAGCTTTACTCTTCTCCAGAACTGAGAAAACTGTTTCAGCTAAATCCATATATCTTTTAACATATCTACCAAAATATATGTTTAAATTATTCTCAACAGCTCAGTTATCCCCAATATGGTTAATATACCCATCCATATGCTGGCAAACCACTTTATTTCAGTACCCTAAGAAACGGTAACATACCATAAGTGTCCGTTTAAAGCATTAGAAACAGATTTTGAAATATTATTGGTAATTAATGTTGCATTTCACTTATTTCTTTTTTCATTCAGGCAACCTGGGATCACAGTTAGTGGAGTATAAGGAAGAAATGTATATAACTTCAGACTGTGGAAACACATGGAGACAAGTAAGAAATTGAGTAATTTCCACAGTGTACTCTCATTTTGAGATATACTTTAAATAGTGAAGGGCGGACCAGTCCATATCTGTTTCCTGGAATTTCCTGGGGTTTTTTTTAGACATAATCCGTCTGCAGATTGGATACTATAAAACCCAGCATTGGATACAATCCAGGTGGAATTTGAAGAATCCGCACTCAAATTCCATATTGAATCTGAAATCCGCAGCATGGATTGTTAACAATCTGCACTCTCTCTCTCATATTTGCCCTCAGATTTAATCTCAATGCAGATTTTTTATCAATCCGACCACAGATTATTAATCCGCCACGTGGATTTTCAGTGCTAGAAAAAAAAATCCAAAATTGGCGGATTACCCTTTTTGAGACTATCCTCGTACTAAAGGAAACGTCTAAGCTGAGGCGGATTGAAATCTGCCCCAAACTTTTGCCCATCTCTAACTGTAAGCGAGTTTCCGATAATTGTAATTTTGAATATAGTCTTTTTATATATATATAATATAATTATGGATTCTGGTTTTCGGTTTTAACCAGAAAAATCCTGATAATTCAAAATTATTGAATTTTTTTGGTTGAAATCGATAAAGACCAGAAAATACCGAAATTGAATTCAGCCGCCAATGCTATTCATTGAAGGAGCATCCTCACATGGAGCTCTTCCTGTACCATATGATTATGGCTTGAAAAGAGAAGGCCCTAGCCGAAAGGATTCTACACAAGGTGGGAAAATGGGCAGGAGAGCCTCTATTTTGTGCACTGAAATGCCCCAAGGTATAGACAGTAATTCCAAAGTTGCAATTCTGTATAGACCAGGCTGTACAGCACACCTGTATTCTATCTGAGTATGCCATGTACATTGTAACTTAAATGGTTTAAGCAGTCCTCATGTCCCCTGATGAATGGTCAGTAAGTAATATGGTATTAAAATAACTTTTAATAGTAAACAGAGTAAAATACAGTGGGGATATAGTAACCACAAAGTGGTCCGTAAAATAGCTAATAGCAGTATAGCATAATAGTGATGTTGCACTCCGTCGCAACCAAGGCCACTGAAAGGAAGTCGTTAAGTGACTGCTACTAAACAGAATATGTCTGAAAATACATGCTACTGTATAACAAATACACCGAACAGTACCTTGTCTGAGGCAATTCAAATTAAAATTAGAGCGGCAGCGGGAGGTAAATACCTCCAGAGGTTTGTATATTCAATAGCTGCTTGTCCAGGCCAATATCTGGATTGTACGTACTATCCATAAAGGTACCTACAGTCAAGAGTGGAGTCACATTTAGGTACGTATCAGAGTAACCGTGGTGTGTACAGGCCACTTGGAGGCTTAAATAGAGATGACAGCAACAGTGATGCGTTGGCACTATGTGCAGGTGACGCGTAATATCTTGCAGTGTCTGTCGTGCAAGGCAGATGCCTGCTGCACGCAATGTCCTCCAGTGATTTGTGGAGGGGAATGCTGCCATGATTTAATACCCTCTTTTAGAGTCACCTGTAACGCCATCTATAAAATGTAAATTAATTGCCAACCTGGTTTGATATTAAATCCAAAGTTCCACCACTCCACAGTCCAGCAACAAGAGTGTTCTTTTAATCTTTACACTGCAAGAGGTTCAGCAGCACCACCACCAGACATCCAGCACTTCTGAGCGTTGTGATGAGCAATCACATGATATGACTAGGCTCTAGATGCCGTATATGGAAGTGGAGGGTGCTCCACTTTCGTTATGATTGGCTGGTCAGCCCGATCAGGCCCTAAAAATACAAGAAGTGCCAATGAATACCTGGTACATCATAAGCGCACTGTAAAGGTTAAACACTATTAACTGGAAGCCACTGGAAGACTGGACCTTGGAATAAAATGAAGTCTCTTTTTCCAAGCTTCTATCTTGATATGTTTTGAGAACCCCAGTGTTAGCAGATACCAGTGACGTGTAGTAATACTATTCACTTAGCATAACTTACAGTTCATTTGTTGGAATTTACCATAAACAACTCTGATAATATGTATTCGAGCAGTTTTGTATTGTTTAACATTTGATCAATCATGTGGAGAGGGTTTACGCTGGTATTTTGTAATAAGGTATTAATTAATAAAAATGTAGTTTGCCGTCAGTTTGTCTGTGAATAACACATGGAAGCAATATTTGTTATTTTTAATGTAGGTAATCAATTACCTTTCCTGTGTGTCCCGCTGTTGTGTGAAATGAAGTGCCAGGGCAAAAATACAGATCCTGTGAAGTGCTGTACAGGAAATAGTTTGATACATTACTTTGCATCCAGCTGTTAATATTAATCTTTACCCTCATGCTTGATTTGACTGCACAGCTGAACCAACTATTCATTAATTTTATACTTGGAACAATGATTCTTGAAAGATTCAACAGCTAAGAATCTGCTGCTATTGTATTTTTAGTGAGGTTTGACTTTGGTAAAACATGTTATTTCTAACATTTCAGAGATAACTTTCACATACTATGATTTTAAAGTACCAATTTGTCCAAAAAATTGTTTTAACTGTAACCCGTGTTCCCCCACCCTAAGGGAGAATCACTGCTGTTACCTGGTGATGGGGCTACCTGTATGGGGAAAATACACTAAAAACATACGCTTAGTGGGGGGTACTTAGCTGCCGGTGCGCTGTGTCCAGGGAAATCCAAGGATCCCAGAAGTATTCAGTGAGCAAACAGGAGGCAAGCACACGGACTTAATCAAAATCTTTAATGTGCCACACATATGGCTCACAGGAGGTTCTGAGCATCCGCCAGTCTGGTTGGGGATATTCAGGACAGGCTTTAGGGATCTTCACAGCTTTTCGCTTGGTGTTACAGCGCCTCCATTCCCACAGGGCTTGAGTACCCAAAGGTCTATCCTTGACTCCCATACTCCCTGGTGGAATATGGGGTAGCTGATCCCACTCCCATGGGGGAGGGGAAGGAAGGTGAACCAGAGCCCTGGCTCCACACTTCCAACAACTGCCTAAATGTGGATCTGCAGCCCCTTTTATACCCAGGGGAGGGTCCTAGGTCTGAGCCCCTGATAGGGCAGCACACAGGCCTGAGGCCCACACCCCCTGTCACTCAAGGGAGTTGTTGACTGCAGTGAAACCCAGTTTAACCCTAACACTGCCTGCACTGGTACCAGGCATTATGTGTTAGGCAGGGCAGATTAGTAGCCAATGTGATACATGGCTAAATAACCAAACAAATTAAAAAGTAATCAGTTCCCCTAATCAGTTTGAATATACAATGTTTTAATTGTCCAAGTCTACAATTAAAGCACCGTTGGTGGTTATTGCAAAATTATTCATATGTTTCTTATAATGTAGGTATTAATTAGATTTTCCTTGCAATTTAGTGTCCCAATCAACACTATCACAGTTGTATGTGATTTGAATAGTATTACCAAGAGTTGTTTTGTTTAACTAGACATATAAATGTAGATAAAGGTTATTACTCCAGCCAACGTGGAACAACGGTGTCAAAGGGAGAGAACAGTATAACTCTGATTATGTAAATATACTGTTTCTACAAATCTACGAGACACACTTAACTTGCTGTGGTATTGGTGTCTTAATACAGACGGCTGTTAGGAGACTGCTCTTTCTGTATGATCAGCTGATATATACACACTTGTGCTGCATCTTAATTAGGAAATAGAGAAAATCCTTTTTAATTAATTATTCATTATCTATTGGGAACTTATAATTTTACTGTGATTACATCATTATTTTATGCATCAATTGTGTAGCGTGTTAGCTGTGAAAGGTTGAGTCCCAGCCTTTTAATTTAAAGAAGCAGCATCAGACCCTGGGAAGAATGAAAGAGGCTTTTGCTGTTCTCTGAACCTTCTTTTTATTAGGGATTCCACATTCAGGTGTACAACAACAACCAGTTCTCCCAGCGTGATGTCTCCAGCCACAGAATAGCCAGCAATATCTGCATTAGAAAGTTTACATCCTTTCATTGAAGTTCCACAGACATCCTCATATCACATAGCAGCAATAAGGAGTGCAGAAAGAGACATCCTCATATCACATAGCAGCAATAAGGCGTGCAGAAAGAGACATCCTCATATCACATAGCAGCAATAGGGAGTGCAGAAGGGGGCCTAGGGAAAGAAACCTCTCCCTTTTATTACTGGTTAATTAGGACAAAACCAAATGAAATATACCACACAAGGGAGTTGTCTCCCAAAACTTACACAATTAGCAAACATAATACACTTCACACAACATACAATTTTCTATAGCAAGCCCCCAAAACAGTACCTTTTACAAACATCCTATGCATGTCTTTACTCTGCAAAATAAATGACATTCAGTATCACTTACTTTAATTCCCCCCCCCCCCCCCATACCATGGTATAATCTACCCTGGATGGTATGCAGGAAGAAAATGCCCTTTTCCTTTATAACAGAGACTGCCCCATGGCTGTGCAACATCAAACTGTGTTTAACATTAACCATACCTGCATTATACTGACTGACCTCAGGACACCACATCAAAGGTTAGTAAAGTTTCAGAAAAAGGAAACAAAAAAAAAATGATCACTGGGCCCAGCAAAAAGCAAAACAGAAAAAGAAAGGTGGTGCACTTGATGCCAGAAAGCAAACATGCATTTATCTTACACAATAGTACAAGAAGCCCTGTCACATTAGCGCTTTCTTTTCCTTTTCCATAAAGCAGTGACTATTGCGTGCATTAAGGAGATGGTAACGCATCGCATCGTGTCAATGGGACTAATAATCTGGCCACATTTGTAAACATTTTACTCCTCACTGCCTAGTTATAAAAATAAATCCACAAACTTTCCCTCTGTGTTACTTGTCTGTTCTGTAAGCGAATGATTTTGCATTTCTTTACTAAGTTTACTCTTTGACATCTTCCATGAATGTAAAACACTACAAATTACAATCTAGAACACGGGGCAGATTTAGAATTGACCGACGACTGATGTCATAGCACAAATGGACAGTTGTCGGCTCGTAAAAATATGCGCCAATTTAGGGTTGGCCAAAAGTAGACGCAACGGACAGTTTGTGTGAGGGTCGTCAGGCAGAGTGGAGGCTTGTCTACTCCTCATTTATTTAAATGGGCTCAGCATGGACGTACACATGTTAAATAGATCCTGTCTTGCATTAGTATCCAATTTAGAGTTGGGTTATCTCCTGTTATAAATTATGCACCTATAAGGACTGGTGCTAATCAGACTACACTGTAAGAACCAGCATTTGCAACATACATTTTTATTATGAATGTATTATTTACTCAAATATTGCTCTCTGCTAAATTGGAGTTTTCTCTCTCTGCCTGCTGGCAGCTTGTTGCTCAGTCGTGCTGCTTCTGCTAGGCTCAGTTGTTGCAGTCTAAGGTCAGTCCTCCAAAGTAAACTTTTTTAAGGGCATGTGCTGATGCAATTAAGTGCAAACTTTACGCAGATGTAATTATTCACCGATGAGTGGTTGAGGAAAATTTATTCTTAGCCAATAACACTAATTGAAGACCTCATTAACATTTTTTAAGACTATCTGGTAATGACTCCCCAGTGCTTAACTCTACGAGGTACATGCATCAAGTGTTGGTACGGGTTACGGCAGCCGTTCCGGCCTTAACCAAATTCAAGTCAATGGAAGTTAACGCTGGAACGGGTGCAATAGCACGTACTGATACTTGATGCATGTGCCCCTAAATTGGATTATAACTTGAGAAATAGCGACGGCGCATCGCTTAACTTTTAATGCCACCATTATTTTTGCCAACACGTCTGAACTCTAAATCAGCTCTATTGTATATAATCAAGTACTTTTGCAATGTATTTCACACAAGAAAAACTGTTAGATGTAATAATGTCTGATCATGGTGAAATAATCTAATAGTACTTTGAGCTTTGAGAATATACTTGATGGTACTGTATTAATTGCTGCAAAAGTTGATGGATCATGTTCGGCAGTTGATGTATAAGTATAGAGTTGATGCCAGCTTGCTATGAGGAATCATTTTTGCCACAAGAATATTTCTCTTGGCAGTAAATGCTGAAAAACAAGATTTAAGAACTGGTCAAACAACTTGGTGCAGATTCAATTGATTGTTATCACCATTCAAAGTACGAATCTGTCATCCTTTCCATCAAGCAAGCCGCTGTTTGAGAATTGTTTTGAGTAATGTCAAACATGCTTCAAAAAAGAAAGGCATACCAAATACTAGCCGAAAAGTAAATAAATTAAACAGACATATGAATGGAAAATATTCACCCTTAATATCACTTTTCACAATTACAATATCTAATCAAATGACTTGACATTTTCTGTAAACCTAAAGGTCACAAATAACTACAGTAGTAATAATTTCACAAATGAAGCCTCCAATGAGATATCATTGTGACGGTAGAGGCAGCCTGGAATGCATATTAAAGGTTAAGCCCACAACCGTCAAAATGGCGACTGAAGTACCAGTCAAGTTGACCATCTTAGCCAAAATGGCTGCCTAGTACATTGTTTTGTTTATTAGCTTTTATTTCCCCCATGTAAGACAGTTTATTCCCCATGTATATTTGACTTTGTGTATTTTGGTAGACTTGTGTGGTGGGCATGCAAGGCCTCTGCAAGGCCAGCACACAATTAATACCTGGGTTATCCTTTGTTTAGGTCTAGGTGCTGTGCTTGGGAACACTGGCAAAGTGGGGGATGGTGTGGACTCATGATGGGGGAACACGTACTCCAAGAGCGGAAATATTGTTTGTTCCCAACAGTGAGGCTTCTGTCTCTGCAGGAGGTATCAAGCTGAAACTGGGAACCGTGGCCAGGATCCTAGCCCTGTTGGCACGATTCCTATTGGTCAGTTTCAATTTCCCACTCTCCTTAAGCCCACCGCTGTGGGCTGTCTGAAAGCCTGTGACCACCCTCGGCTCTGATTGGTCCATCTTGGATGAGCCATAAGCCTCTGATTGGCTTAGCTCCCAATTTTCCATGTTTTCAGATGGAGTCTGGGAAAGTATTTAGGCCGATGGCAATCAAAGCTCCACAGTTTTTTGTGGTTAGTCTCGGTTCTAGAGGCTAACTGGAAATATGAACAGAGAACCACAATGGTATCATTCCAAGTCACTATGATATTCTGAGGCAGAAGGATCATGGAAGACATCCTGAGTAAGCTTACTTTGTCAGTGCCCAGAACCTAGTGAGCTTGGAGTCACCTGTAACCCCCGTTTTGATTAGTTGTGACTGTATTTATGTTTTGTGTTTCTCCAGTTGTCTCCGGCCAAAATAAAACTTGTTTATTTAACTCCTTCGTTCTGTTTGGCACTTCCATCCCGTGTAATAAGGTGGTCTCCCGTGACAAGTATAATGCAATTCTTATGGGCCTCAGAAGAGGTCGCTGTCGCTGGTACAGAAGACAGAAAGAAGTTTTAATAAACAAAATAAAAGTAAGTTACAAGTGATGGCTTTAATTGCCAACTGATGCTTAAAAAACATCAGTTAACCATTAAATGTGTCACTTCTACCTTACGTTTGTTCTCTTTTTTATTACAAAGGCTTTTTTTTCTGTTTATAGGACCCAGTTATTAACCATATGTGGATGTTTTCCAACACATATAAAAAACAGGATAACATTGGGGTGGCACAAATTAAATAGATATTTTATGATAGGCTCTACTTAAGTATAACAACCCATTCAGCTGTAAAGATGATATACTGAATATAATTTGGGCATATGTTTGTATATTTTGTACAGGTCTTTGAAGAAGAACATCATATCTTGTATTTGGACCATGGTGGCGTTATTGTGGCCATTAAAGACACGTCTATTCCTCTGAAAATACTCAAGTAATATTTTCTTAATTCTATATTGGGCCGAATTCAGCTTAGTATTGTATGTTGCACTGTGTATTACCTATAATATTAATTTGTTTTACCATGGTGTATTAAAAGAGCCGAGCAAACTCAAACACTATGCAGCATTAGTGAAATATTGTTCAGTCCATTGTTTAGTTTAATACATGTTTCTGTTGTTGCTGTGTCAGAGAATGTAACACCAGCTAAACCTCTGAGGATGTTTCCACATAAAAAGATAGGGCAAATAATGCCAAGAAATGCAGAAGGTGACAAATCTAATAACTATATAGTATGTGTCGCAAATGATTCTTCCATTATGTCTGCCAAATTTTTTGCATACCAATTGTACGCATGCAGTATAGCAACTTCTAAAATGGCTTGTTGGTGATATTTATTGAATGTGCTAAGCCTTAAGGTCTTCCATATAGTTCATTTACTTATGGGTTGTACTCATTTTAAAGGTTGTCAGTAAATGTATCTCTGGTGTAGTATTCAAGGTAAACAGTGGGGTACTTGACACCATTAAATATTTACAATGCGCTTATGCATTCTACGTCTTTGAGAGAGAAATGAGCCATGTGTTCCACGAATAACCTTAAATACTACTACACACTACACCAGTGGTTTCCAGACTTTTTTTGGTTAAGGAACCCTAAGGGAAATTCTGAGGAACTCCCAACCCTCTCTAATAGCGCGTCTTAATCAGATGTATTGTATATTCTTTTGTATTTGATACCATTTTCAAATGCCCTGTACATTGCAGGGAACCCTTTAGGGATGCCTGGCGAACCCAAGGGTTCCTAGCAACCCGAGTTGAAAAACACTGCACTACACAGGTTTCTAGGAAGTTCTGGGTGACCAATTCCCTTAAAGTAAAACTTGATTTCTGAAAATAAGTTAAACTCCTAGAATGTTGCCATTCTGCTTTATTATATCCCGTGTAATAAACATGAGTATGTAGAATTGTAACTTCAATTTTATTGATGGTTCTAGTTTTTTACAACTTAACTTCTGCATTGAAAGCCCCCGACAATCACACGTAAGTAATGAGACGTGTGCCATAGAATAATGTATGTCCCAGTAACAAATGTAGGACAATGAGCCTAGAGTATTTCATCTGTATTTACCCAAGCCAAGGTAAAAAGGAGAAGAAACAGGCATGAAGGTCTTTTTAGATATGTTAAACACAATTCATTTTTAATTTTGATTCTACCCTCAACCCCCAAAATATTGCAATTGAAAAGCACAATTCTATATTTACCATAAAGAAGCATTAAAACTGAATGTGACTCAGTGGGTGCACTTAAGAGATGGTTTAGAGCAAAAGTAGTACCCACAGTGGGTTGGTGGAGAGTGGAGTCCCTTATATATGTATAGCAATATAGGTGACCTTATCACATCTCTAGGATTCAAATATCGCCTGTATGCTGATGACACACACATTTACCTTTTTACCCCTGATCTTACACGTACCGTACAGACCAAAGTCTCAGAATGTATTTTTGCTATATCAACCTGGATGGCCTAGGGCTCACACTTGACTCCCCCTCACATTCACACTGTACAAATGTGGTCACCTGTGCTTTCCGGCTAGCCCAGGAATTAGTCTGGCTGAAGAAATATCACAGAAATGTTGTAGGGTTTCTGTGAGTTAGCCACAGATTTTCCTAAGGTTAGCCGGAGAGCACAGGCGACCACATCTGTAGCTTAAACTTGTCATTTTTACCTCCATAACACTGCATCGATATGCCCTTTTCTCTGTCCCTCTACTGCTAAAACTCTAATGCAGACCCTCATTCTCTCCCATCTCAACTATTGGAACCTTTTACTGTCCGGACTTCCTGCCTCTCACCTGTCTCCCCTACAATTTATCCTTCACACTGCAGCTAGAATCATTTTACTCTGTCCTAAATCTGTCTTAGCGTCTCTCCTGCTGAAATCCCTCTCCGGGCTTCCTATCAAATCCCGTATTACTTACAAAATTCACCTCCTCTCTTTTAAGGCTTTACACTCTTCTGCTCCTCCTTACATCTCAGCCCTAGTTCCTCGCTATACACCTGCCCGACAATTTGGTTCTCCGCAAGGATTCTTCAATCTACCCCTTTTGTATGTACAGCCCTCGCCCGCCTAAAACCTCTTTCACTCACTGTCCCACATCTCTGGAATGCCCATATCCAACTGGCACCTTATATCTCCACCTTTTAGACCTATCTAAAAACACACCTCTTTAATGAAGCGTATGGGTAGCTCTGCTGGCTGATACTAATAATAATAATAATAGCATGTTCTTGTATAGCGCTGCTAGTTTTACGCAGCGCTTTACAGAAACATTTTGCAGACACAAGTCCTTGCCCCATGGAGCTTACAATCTATGTTTTTGGTGCGTGAGGCACAGGGAGATAAAGTGACTTGCCCAAGGTCACAAGGAGCCGACACCAGGAATTAAACTAGGCTCCCCTGCTTCAAACCCTCAGTGCCAGTCAGTGTCTTTACTCACTGAGCCATTCCCTCTCTATACATCTCATGTGCACTGACCTTGACCCCTTGCAGATACACTTCCCAGAACAGCCTCCTACTGTCTCTGTAAGTTCTCCCTAATTACCACTTAAATTGTAAGCTCTTCAGGGCAGGAACTACCTTTTCCATTGTTACTTTCATGTCTGAAGAGCATATTCCCACTATGTGTTATATTATTATGTCACGTGTATTACTGCTGTGAAACGCTATTGTAGGTACATAAATGGTGCTATATAAATAAATATATACAATCACTTTGACATTTCAGTGGTTGTGCACTGAGTAAGGAAAAGGACACATAGCATAAGTAGTACTATGGGAAAATAAGTCCCCTATATGCACGTCACTGGTACATGTGTGCACCAGTCATGTGCCATATGTCCCTTCACGTGCACCAACTTAATCATTATACACTGGCGACACACTTTATTCGAGCTTGGCTAGTCCCACGAATTCGGGTATACCCGGGTGTATTGAGGTTTGTGACTGTTTTCTGCCCGAGTGCATTGAGGTATTTTCCATGCAGGGATTTAAGCATTTTATTCCCGCTGGCTGCAATACTGCACAGTATATATATATATACTGCATTACAATTCATGAATTTATGCCATCTGGTAGACACGCGAAGCATTGCAGCCTATTAAATCCTTATCATTATCATTTAACAGATTAGCCGCCCGTCAGCCAGGCATGAACCCAGGCTGGGAAGGCAAACGCAACGGGGCTTGTCAGAGGTGAGGAGCGGCGCATTCCAGGTATCTGCCAGGTACATACTGGGTATTTGCTCGAATAAAGTGTGTCGGTGCAGTAGTCTCCAGTGCAATATTGCACATTTTAGCATTTGCAAACACCATTCATTTGGTACACAGTACAATATACATTATTTACAAGCAAGCCCCAGTCCTGCATCATTTAAAACATGTGATGTAAGGAATTGTTATCATATATAAAAGCTACAATCCCTTCAGCACAAGGGACGTATTTTGATCTGTTTTCCCTTGAACTGGGGAGTCCCCCTAGGTGCCCCCCATTAAGATAACTTTCAGCTACAATAGTCTGCACTTTGTGGGAATGAGAAAGGAAACCCATGAAGGGAGCGTAGCGACGTATGACTTCCTCATCCATTAGACATCAGTGCCATCACCTATTTCTTTACCTTCCATAAGTGCCAAGGAAAATAACGCTTGATCCGAGTGCTCTTGATTTACGACAGCGATGTCGTAGGTTTGAAAAATAATGTGGGTGTATTACTGCCTTAAGGGTTTTATTTACAAGTAGGTAGTAACTGTACCACTTATGGTAATCCCATGTCCTTCAGTTTGCATCTATTACAGCTTTATTAATAAGACCTTCTATATACAGTAGTTCTGTAATATGCATAACCATGTAAAATAGAATAATCCTGTACATTTTTGTCATATTTAACTTTTACAGGTTTTTTTTTCTTGCATGACCTTCTATCTCTTTTTAAAATTTTGAATCCAGAAGAGAATAAAAAAAATATAAGAAGAATTCTGCATTTTATACAACACAAAGATAGCTGGTGCAAATCATCATTTTCACAACCTGTTTCATAGCAATTTTCGTGATAATAGGATGTTGTTTATATCTAGTTGATCTAAATTGTAGCAACATTGAGTTATTTGTTTTCTTTATCTTTTCTGTCTAAAGACTTCAGGGGGTCTCTACTGCAGAACACATCATACACGGATGTATAGAATTAGGTTTGGTACAAATACCAAGGATGCTGCAGTTAGCAGATTTATGAAATAAATCAGAATGACTGAAGCACACACCTCGCATTACATTTTCTTGCAAAACATTTTTCGTTTGTATTTGGCGTCAGAAAAACAAAGTATAGATTGATACAGAGAGATGTACAGTATCTGGTATTTAAATGTTTAAAATCATGATGGAGTAAATCAATAGCCTTGTCAGTCCCAGAGTGCAGGACCTAAGTGTTTTAAACACATGATAAGCCTTTTCCCCTTTGATCAATCTTTGCTGGTTGACAGTGACCTTCCGTCTCTTTTTCTCCATTCACCAAAGATGACATAAATCTTTCTAGCATTTCTGTTTGAGAGGAAGCGTTGACTCCTCTTACCCTACTCTGTACATATAAATGATCATGTGTAATGTATGTATATTCCGATCCGCACAACAACCTCATCATGCATGTGTAGCCCCAGAATATCAACCTATGCCAAGCCCCCGAATATCAACCGTTGCCAAGTTGGAGACGCTGAGTCTGTGTGGCCCTCATCTGACATGCTTTAAAAAGCAATAGGAAAGACTGCTTTCCAGTAGGTGTTATAAGACATACATTACTATCACCTAACACTGCACTCCAGCCATGTTCAGTATACTGAATAATCTCTATTATACCATTCCATTTTCTTAATGTGTATTTTACATTTTAAGAGAGTATGCAGCTTAACAGATATTTTAACACTTCTTATTGGAACAACATACAAAATATACATGGACGTTATTTTACATGAGTATCTTACCCTAGCTTACCAGAGTAATGTTCTTGTTGATGCTAAACCCTAAAGTAATGTTGAAAGTCTTTTTTTTCTTCTTGTTTTTAATATTTAAAAAAAGTTCTTGAATGGGTCAATCCCCTCCAGAACGTATTTTTGTTTTTTTTCCTTTAACATATCAGGGTGTACCATGGTGTTCAGAGCCCTCTGTTTCCTGGTAGAATAAACTGTGCCTTTTTGCCAGCTACTGGCAAAAAGAAAATACAAATATGGCTGCCGTGGTGACCAGTGGGAAGTCACCACATCATCTCTTGGGTCTATTGGCCAAAACAAAGGCTGACCGCAGCGCCCATACTGATCTTCTTTGGCAAGTATACCTGCCTGGGAGATTTAAATAGAGATTTACAGCAACTGGGCACCCCCAAAGCAAAGGGCATTGAGGTTGAGCTCAGAAGGACCTCTGAATTGAACATGATATACACTGTATATATATATCAAACTGCTTTTTCTTTTTTAAGTTTACAAATATATGCACAAAAACTTACCAAAGGGGAAGCACAACACAATTATTGTACCTGGTTCCTGATAGATGTATTCCCTTTGATATCTTGCTGTGTGGCCTTCCTGTTTGTAAACTCATTTAAAGAAAATACACAACCCAACCCTAGCTGTTTACTTGTTTTTAATGTAATATTACAACGTTGGATATGGCACCTTTTCATGTTATAAACAGTATAATACTTGGCAAGGCTTCAGTACAGAGGGTGGTCCTTATGTACAGCAAGTCATTCTGGACATATGCAGACGAGACCACGACTATTCTAAAGCTTGCCTTAAACTAGCCCGGTTACATTCTGGGTATGTGCTGGGTGTAACCTGGCTAGTTTAAGGCAAGTTTAAGGTATTTCTGCATTGACCAATGACCCATAGGATTAACACAGCAGGGGTCCCTGGCAGTCCCATTCACTGCCAGGGACCCCCGCTGTTAATCTGATCGGCCATTAATCAGTGCAGAAATGCTAGGTCTAGTTTAAGGCAAGTTTAAGGCATGTACCCAACATGTACCTGGGTGTACCTGTGTCTTTTTGGTGATTGCCACTGGTTTGTGTTAGAATAGTCACAGTCTCTGCTGTATGTATGTGATCCATATACCCATGGAGAGTACAGCACCACCTTTGTTTTTATCCAACAAAATATCACAGAAAAGGGGTTACGGCCACATTTTACTATCAACAATATCTGTCAGTGACCAATATGTTCTGATACACTCAATAGGATTAATAAAGCTTGACAGTAAGTAATTCAAGTGAATGGAAGTTACTGACTCGTTACCTGGGCGTTACTATGCACCATGTTGAATAGACACAATTAAGAACATAGGAATAACCAATACTGGGTCAGACTAGTGCTCCCTCTTGCCCAGAATCCTTTCTTCCAGATAGTAGCATCTCCCAGAAACTTCCAGTAAAAAATGTCATGTGACAGAAAGAGCTTTAGTGATTTCGTCAGCAGCTGTCAGCCAAAGCTTGTTGTCCCCGTGTATCGCGGAGGAAAGGCTGAAGACAATTCCTTTTTCTGCCCTTGATCCACAAAAATCGAATAAGCTATCCATGAATATTAGATCATCACCTGATGATTTTAAAGACACATGAATATCAATGGGATTATTTGAATCGTTTTGTACTCTACTGTATTTGGCAGCACATTTCTGTCACTGCACAGGCATCTCACCTCTGCTCAGCCCAAATGCCAATCGCAAACATGAGGCATGACACTAGTATAATGCACTGATTTCAATAGGCAGTCCAAGTGGCACTTTAAATACATCTTTTTTTTAGTTTGTTTTAATATATGCAGCCTTTCATTACCTTTTTATTGAAAACTAATTACCTAAGTTGCTGATAGATTAATTCTCCCGTGATCGATCAGCAAAGATCAATCAATCCTTCAGTCAGCGTAACTCAGCAGCACAATGTATTCTTATATTAGTAAGTAATATTATCTATTGTTACAGTTTGCAGCTCAAACTGCTGGGAACATTGGTAACAAATTATCACAAACGGGAAAGCCTGCTATAGAAATCAAAGGATGCTCACTATATTAAAAAAGAAACTCATTAAAAATGACATTGAGTTGAATTGAAAAAAAAAAAAGTATTATATACATAATACTACAGAACTGATCTATTTAAAAAAAACATGTAGGATATTGCATGAATTGCTCCTTTCAGGTGTCTGTCAATCATAAGTGGTAAAACTGATATGGATATAATGATCTTTTAATAGTTAGTTTCTTGCAAATAGTACACCCCTGAATTAGGCTCTTCTCTCATCAGATTCAGCGTAGACGAAGGCCAGACATGGAGCACACACAACTTCACCAGTACTTCTGTGTTCGTGGACGGACTGCTCAGTGAGCCAGGAGATGAGACTTTGGTCATGACGTAAGTTGCTGTCTAGTCGCATTCATACAAGCTTTTGTTAACTTGATTCTTTTCAGGCAGACAATATTTAATGACGTCGGTACAGGACAACAAGTAAACTTTTAAGGATATCCCTGCCTCAGCACAGGTGGCTCAATCGGTGGCTCGGTCAACTGATTGAGCCACCTGTGCTGGACTACGGATATCCTTCAAAACTGCCCTATTGGTGTCTTTGAGGGCTGGAGTTAGCCACTCCTGCTCTAGTATTATACTTGGCTGGTGTGATGACATTAAAACCACAATCTAATCTAATGGAAACTACAGAGATCTGTGCTGTAGAGTACTACTGTATCTCCATACTGTCAGTAGTGACTATGGTTTTCTGATGGTTGCATGGTCATTTTATTTTGAACACTACTAGAGTATCCATATATCTGTAGCCATGCTGTAAAATGGCTGCAGTCATCTCTCCTGCTGACAGTAAGGCCTGGTAAGTTATGGGCATGCCAGCAGTAATCATGGAGGTTTGCCCTCACACCCTGGTGAGGTGCCCTATGTATGGATAGGAGTGGTCACAGGCTCTGACTCCACGGTTAGTGATGTCAGAGTTGTGTCAGCCCCAGAGGATACATAAGGCATAGCACTGATCAAAAGTTAGCGAGTTGGAAGTGGAGAGTAAGAGTGTGTGTGCTGAGTTATGGAGGAGGAGTTAAGAAGCTGTTAGAAGGACAGTGTTTGGAACTGTGACCAGGGACCTGGTCACAGGGAGATATCCCTGCGGGGATAGGGAATCCCTACATTAGGAGGACTATACCTTTCAAAGGGAAGTACGGTGAACAATGGAGGGCTAAATTCACCCATTGTGGAGGGCAGCTGGCCCACCGTGCAAATAAAGATGTTCCTGTTGAAATATACTCTCGTGTGTAAGTGTGGAGTGATTGCACAGAGAGAAGCACCACAGAGGAGTTCCTCACCAGGACCATCCACAAGCTCAAGCTGTGATCCTGATGAGGTGGAGGCGCTGCACTGGATATAGGTAGGACTCAAGCACACTACCTCAGCTGCCTGTCTGGGTTGGCAATCCCCAACACAACATCATGCGGGAGACTCAGGAGTCCTGTTGCCAACAGGTCCACCACCAGACATCACACTGTAATGGGGACTGGTTGGACCACAGGGGCCAATATGAGATTGGGTGGGTCAGGCTAGTCCAAAAAACCCGTTACATATCATAATAAGAAACAGGGATCTGAAGCTCACATAAGGAAAATACTATAAGCTTAAAGTGCACGCAAGTTAGCAATTATTCCCCTGATATTGATGTATTCATTAAGACCATGGATACTATCTTCACTTGTAATTACAACATATTTCATATGTTATTTTAAACATTTTTATATTATTTGGGCTGTTATACTTATTATTGTATGTTTTTGCTCTGGAAACTGGATTGCATGGCCACTTTGGCTACTGAGGCATTAATATATTGATTATTACTGTTATCACTGTTATTTGGCTATTGTTATCATCTATTCGTATACTACATTATATTACTTGCTTGAAGTAGGTAATACAAAATATATAAAATTCGATATATTGATTTCAATATCTCTGGTTATTCAAATTTAGGAAATAATACAGTACCAACGAAAACTTATCAAAGTTTAATGAACGGACCCCTGTGTTATCAATTTTGATAAGCTAAATTTGGTAATAGCCATTTGATACCCATTTGGTAATAGCTAGAGACTATGCTGTGAATCTGGGAGTGGAAAGAGAGATGATAAGACGGTTCTCATTCAATGGAAGGAAAGAGATTGCATAGATCAGCTTTCTATCAAAGAGGCAGTCCATGCCATTTTCTTTTTTTTTTTTCCTTCCCATTTTTTAATACGGATTTGAAGCAGGGGGTCTCCGGAGCTGAACCCCATTAATTTCAGCATTGGGGTCCCCCTGCTTTCAGAGGTACTTACCTCCGTAGGGGGTGCCAGTAGCCACTCTAGGGTTCACTGTATGTCTGCTTTTCAAAGCTTCCTCGCCCTGCGGGCCATTTGGAAGCTGTGACATCATCAGGCTCGCCTTCCTATTGGTCCATGTGAGGAGGAAGCTGAAAACTGCAAGAGGTACCAGCACCCCCTACAGGAGGTGTGTATCTCTAGAAGTAGGGGTTCACCTGAGATGAAATTAATGGGGTTCAGCTCTGGAGACACCCTGCTTTAATCCTGAATTAAAAAAAAAAAAACGATGAAAAAAAACTATTAAAAACACAGCATGAACCCAATGCCGGGAATACTGTAAAGACAATGGGATAAGTAGAAATGAATCTTCAGGGCTATTTATCAGGGAGTCTAGCCAAAGAAAATATAGTTTACAAGGTTTTTGGTGGCTTGCCAGAGGTGATAACAAATAGGCAGAGCAAAAATTACAAATATGTTCATTATAAAAGAGCATATTGAACAAATCAAAAATGTACTGGGCTGTGCAAGCTGGAACCATGAACTTACACATGTGACACTCTCTCTCTAGACTTCAAACTGTTTGCACTCAGGATAAATTAAAATGTTCATTTTAAAAACATACTTTCAAAGCTCCCGTGTTCCTTCCTGTTGAAGTAATCTTGGCATAGAAAGATTGTCCTTGGGCATGACGACCTTCAAGGAGGGGTCTTTACATGTTAGCTATCCAGCATTCAATTGCACCTTTCCATTTTATTTTATAATTTAAAACAGGGTTTCGTCTCTAAATCTGTGCTGCACAGTATTGAAAAATACTTAACACGCAGTGTGGGATAATTCCATTGTGTCGTTTTTATCACAAGACACGTTTGTAGTGCAATCTTTGGTGGCTTATCGTAGCCACAGTCTTTTGAGATGTCTTCGAAGCCAAGGTAACTGATCTATAATCGCTCTACAATATCTGCCTCATGTACTTATTTATTTTCATCCTGGGGCTTTGCTATTGGGCTTCCAGAAAGTGACACAGGAGACTTTTATTTTGTTTGAAATGTTAACATGTAAGAAACGTGTTAACTGAGATAGGCATATTATTCGGAGAAGGTTATGCCTTCTTACACAGCACATACTTTTGACTTAGGTAAATGGGAGAAAAATGCCATCCACAGACCGTGGCACATTCTATTATAATGTATGCATCTAATAACAAATCCCTTTCTCTGCCACTGACTCCCAATAACCACTCCCGAAATAGTTAATTGAGACAAGCTAATTAAAATTGGAGACATCTTCAAAATGTTGGTTGTCATATTGTCAGTTTAACTGCAAAAATGCAGTTTAGCTGGATATATAATATTTATACTACAAATACATTATAAAACGTCTATAACATGATTCATAAAGACACGAGGCACACTTACTGTAGTAAGTTTATTGGAGATGAAAGGAAAATAAAACCATTCACCTAAGTAACAGATTTTGTTAACCTTTTCATTTATGTTTTAAAAAGTGTCCTACATTTTCAAAGGTTATACCGAATCTAAAAGGTACCATTTGATGTGCTGAAGAAGATAAGACTAAGCAAGTAGAAAATTATGGCAGATTTGATTAAATAAAGCATTTTGAATGTTGCTTTGAGCTATTAGTGTTCTAGTATGATGGCAATTATGTCACAATATAACTGAGATCCATGGTGTGATAAACATATGGAGGAAAGTTTTTACAATTGAAAACAGCAAGTGCAAGGGAAACACCCGTTGCTAATGTAGCACGATTTACGTATTGAAGATTACTAATGTGTGCATACAAATACGCTCAAAGCTCCAAATTGTATCTGAAGTGATTAGTAAAATAAACACCAGTTCTTCCTATTATTTGATATAGAATTTTTTCTAGAATACTTATTGGGCAAGAGAAACAAGGCTTGTATGAGAGCACCACATAGTGGTGACAAAGGAAGTTCTGTAAATATAGATATAGAAAGGATGCTTTCTTCTAAGCAAGGAAATGCATTAAGTTGGATTTAAACATTGGTTTGAATCAGCTGTCTCTGCCTCTGCTCAGTATCTTGTACTATTGAGAAGCTAAGTATCACTCCGCAGACGTAATCCAGCTGCTTTCTTTTTTTTCCAACACTTGTGGCGTGGTTCACTGTTCTAAATACTCTACAGAAACTCTTGCCTATATAAGTTTGTAATACAATGTTCAGCAAATAAAAAGCCACGCACTGCAAGGACCCCTGTGTACCTGTGCACATAGACTGTGCAAGTTGGGTGCACCCCAAGGCATCACCGGGGAGCATGTACCCTTCATCATACTTGTGAACATGGGCCAGGGCCTTCACAACATTCCGTGAGGACTTTTGGGTACCAATACACATAGACTGTGTTTCTGGGATGGGACCTTTCAGGCTCTGGAGAACCCCGTGCACCATGCACGACGTACTGTGCTTCTGGGGGCGTACCATTGTTACCCCACATTTTGTTCTACATGGGATGGGCCTCTCATAACGTACCGTGAGGGCCCCTGACACATCACCGGGGACCCTGTGTACTTGTATTCTAGCTCTATTGCAGTGCTCTGAAAATAGAGTGTGTAGTGAAATCAAGATTGCACTCCCGCCAAAACAGTAGGACCACGTGGGTTACAAGAAGCAAGCAACCCTTTAATGCAAAAAGTTTGTAACAAGTTGCAACCTGTTCGGCGGGAAAGTGTAGCCACGCCTCTTTGTGACTGGCTCATCCGGTGCCTGGTCACTGCTTGGTCCATCCCACCTCAACTTCATGTTCCACCTAGGGGAGGAGTCATGTCTTGTGACCAATCAGGACTTTATCTCAACCTATGGGTGGAGTTGCCACACCCTGTGTAGCTTCACTTCCGCAGAGCTGTTGTCAAGTGAGGAGCTGCTGCTAAGTCCTCAACTTTTCTGCTGGGTCTACCTCATCTACTTTAGCCAACACCATGTCAGAGTTAGATCTTGCGAACTTTTCCTTGCCAGGATGCTTTCTGGTGGCAACCGTTTATGGACGGCAATTTCTACAGTGTGCATGCTCTCACTGCAGACTACCTGGGGGAGAGAGGTCAGCACAACGGCCCGATGCCAACATTTTGGAACGCAATACCTGTGGCCTTCTAATCCCGTGCCCCCTGCAGAGGTGATGCTGCTGAGTGATCAAAATGCTGCGCCTGCTGGTACGGCCCCTGCATACCACACTCCACCGATACTGCTGACTGCCTCTGTACTATCCTGGGAAGTGGCCAGTGGAATTTTGTACCTGGCTGGGCTTCCTATGGGTTTGTGTACCCTAGTATCTGGACACCAAGGTCCCAAAGTTACTGTACCTGAGATGATCCCTGCGGTATCGATGCCAACGGTTCCAGGACTAGAACCAGAGACTGTAAGTCTGGCAGGTGAGTCGACTGCCCCGGGGGTGTTGGGTGTGTCTCCTTTGGTGGTGCTAGAGCAGGCCTGCTCCGTGCCAATTACCGCCAAGGGGTGCCGGACATCCCGACATCGCGGCCCAGAGGATGTGTCCTTACCGACGTCTTCGTCCGATCGAGAAGCTGGTCCAGAGAAGCAGCAGAATCATGAGGTTGTGACATCCGTCTTAAAGGCTGTGGTACTGCCGGAGGTCTGGAAGAGCCCCGCGCCAGAGGAGGACGTCAGCGCAGGCCAAGACATCACTGCTGAGGAAAAGATCCATACCGATGACATCTCCTACCTGCACTTGGGTGAGACAACATCCCTTTTTTCCCCTACAGGAGTCCGCTGCAGCCTTGCTGGAGGAGGGATGCTTTGGCCAAAGGGTTAAACTAAAGTAAGGACTGTCATAGCGGGGACCGCCTTCAGCCTTGCTGAAGCCCCCTATGTCTGGAGATGCTGACACCAAGAAGAAAGAACCAGAGGAATTCCCAAAAGTCTACCTGTCTTCCCCCACACCATCGCGGGTACCTCAGTTCTCCTGTACCTCACAGGTAACCAGTACTACACCTAGCAATAGCCATGCCAAGATATACCAGAGGGGGGGGGGGCAGGACATGTGCTACACAAGAAATGGTAATCAGCGTAGACGGCTTTTTTGCTTCTTTAAACAAACGCAAAACGCCCACCTGTGAGTGTGGTAACTGGAACCCCAATGAAAATTGTTGAAATGCACATTATTATTGGAAATCTGATTACTTTGTAAAAGTGTTCCCTTTTGTTTATATTCCTGCACAGAGTGTTTGGGCACATAAGCTTCCGCTCAGACTGGGAGCTGGTGAAAGTAGATTTTAGACCATTGTTCTCCAGAGAGTGCACTGACGCCGACTATGATTCCTGGAACCTTTCAAATCCGCAGGTACTAACGCCATTAACGCTACAGATATGACAACATTGACAGGGGGGACAGAAAATATTTGGGGGCTGTCATCCCCATTTGGGTTGGGGTTCGGAATGGTCCTTTCTATCATCAGTGGTTGAAATGTAATGATAGTGGTTCGTACTGATAACCATTTATTATTCATAATTAATCATTAGTATTATTAGTATTATTTATAATGTTGTTACATCTTTAGAAAAATTCACTTTTTCTTGATGTTTCTTTTAATATCTGAAAAAGGTTTCTGTGACTTTCCCAAAAGTAAAAAAAATGACAAATATTTTAGAGTTGAATATATTCGCATAAAGATATGTTAAAAAAAAAATTCTAATTAGAAAGAATAAATCCCAGAAAACAGTTCCCTCACAAATCCATAGCTGAAAAGAAAATGGGCCATATTTACTAAGCAATGCTATGCCATGTAAGTATTTATGTATGTGTGTCTTTATTTATATAGTGCCTTTATTGTACGTAGCGCTTCACAGCAGTAATACATATGGCAATCATATACCTAACAAATAATATAAATAACACATAAAGGGGAGAAGTGCTTCGGACGTAAAAGTAACATTTAAGAAAAGTACAGCTCAACCCCCTTATAACGCTGTGCTTGGGATCCCCATTATCACATCGGGATATAAGTGGATCGCGTTAGAAATAATATACAATTGTATGCATTGTACAATCAAGTATTTAAGACACCAATAATCATGTTGTAAAGTATTCATAAATACGAACATTGGGAGCCACGCATGCATCGCGTTATAAGCGGATTTGCGTTGTAACGGATCGCGTTATAACGGGGTTGAGCTGTATTCCCTGCTCCGAAGAGCTTACAATCTAATTGGTTCGTAGGAAGAACATACAGAGACAGTAGGAGAGTGTTCTGGTAAATGCGTCTGCAGGGGGCCCAGGCTTATGTATGAGGTGTAAAGTATCAGCCATGGAGCTACTCATGCTTCCATAATACATCTTCTGGCGCCAAAAGACACCTCATGGGCAAGAAATCTGTAGGTGTCTTCCACCACCACTAGGGGTCTAATGAAATAGCACCGCCTAGTAAATATGGGCCTATATTTTAAACAGTCATCCCACAATGTGCACACACGCTGAAAGATGCTTACTGTAGATTACAGAAAATGTGTAGTATTTGCGTTAGAATGGAGTATTGAGGACACAGTAGCTGCATGTTCTTATGTTCATGCATATTTTTGTAAAGTGATAGCATGGTAATATAAGACAATGCTGGAGACAAATACTTAGTGGGTTAATTATCAAAGCCTACCAAAAGCAAAACTGGGCCGACCCCATTAAAAAAAAAAAAAAAAAAATTATATATATATATATATATATATATATATATATATATATATATATATATATATATATATATATATATATATATATATATATATATATATATATATATATATATATATATATATATATATATATATATATATATATATATATATATATATATATATATATATATATATATATATATATATATATATATACTGACAAGATTTATCAAAGAATACCCCATTGTTTGTAATGCAAATTTGTTTGTTTGGTAAGTTTTGTTCCGTTTTTGTCTCCAGTTTTGCAGCTCAAAGATTTTGATAAATAAACCACACAAACTCTACTTTAATGGCATCAAAATACAATGTGCTGTACATTACTTCACAACAACAAAACACATTCCCTAAAGTTTGCAACCTACAGTATTGGGGCAAATTGCATTGAGCCGTCTTTTTGACCCTTTCTGGGACATTTCCCGTTGCTGTGTAAATCAACTGTATTGCATATTTTAGTATAAATTAGTACTTTTGAAAGTAAACAATATCACAGTTTGTTCAAAGTGAAAACAAATTGAATATTGAATCAAATATTTCTGGCTTCTCATTGTCACACAACTTCCCAGAACAATTTAAACTACCAGAATGCAAATAAATTGAAAAACATTTGGAGGCTTTTTCAGTTTAGGGTATCATTTTTCTTTTCAATTTCCGGAAATATAACATTTATTTTACCATCGAATGCTTAATATCTGGACATTAAATCGATGGTGAACTCATGTTTATAATCCAGTCCCTGCAATGTGGAAAGTTTTTGTAATAGGGAATCCATAACTCTTTGGGCTGCTTAATTATGTTTCACTAGAAGGACACGTAAATACAAATGTTGACCTATTCTACAAACTTCCACATATCGGGACATGTGAATCAAGGCAAACCAGGAACAACTCTGGGGCAAAACAATTGCACCATACTGCATTTTGTTTCCATTGAAATACATACGGGGCAGATTTTTGCCCCAGATTTGCACCACTTTTGCCTTGATACATATGCCCCGTTGTCTTCCTATTTATTATTAGGGTGAGCGTTGCATTATGGGTCAACAGAGAAGCTTCCGAAAGAGAAATGCGTTCTCATGGTGCATCAAAGGAAGAAGTTTTACATCGGCTCTGACATCTAAAATCTGCCAGTGTGAAGACTCAGATTTCATATGGTAAGTTTATCATGTTCTATGTTTCCGGTGGGCGGCTATTCTTCTATTTGGTCATGTGGGAAGTTTGATTACAATGGGGCTGGGTGGTTGAATTTCTTGAGCCTCTGTTGTGAGACCTTTTCCTGGTGGTGTTTTGTCATGTTGAGGGGGCTGCCTTGGTTCACATGGGTGCAATATTTTTGTTACTATAATATATTATTGAGGTTGCTAGCAAAAGCTCTATACCAATGTTTAAAATATAGTGTCTATTATTAAAGTGCAAAAGAAAGGTAAATGATCGATGTCGCAGTCGCTCCGAAATACTGGGACTCACCAGGTAAAACTTAAAATTGAAGCTTTATTAGAGTTACATTAAAAATAAATACAATCAGGACAGACAAAAACAAAAAAACCTCCTCCCACGCGTTTCGGGCATGAACTGCCCTTTCTCAAGGAGTAATTAATAGTATTAATAAAGTGCAACTGTTAATGCTCCCGCTAGTGCTTGGCAGTAGGGCACACACCACACGCCGCCTGGGTCAGACGACATTGTAATGGCACAAGCTGCATTTGAAAAGGGTGCAGGGCTACCACAGTATTGCACCCGCTGGCGCACACCTGCTACATCTGTACACGATTTTGTAAAGCAAATAAAGTCAAAATATTGAAGCAGGTACACTTTGATCCCCATCATTCCCCCCACCCCCCTGAAACTGTGTTTAAAGCAACGGAACTGACTGCATTGTGTTTAACTTTTTTTAACATTTTTGTCACCGGATTGAAGCAGGGGGTCTCAGGAGCTGAATGGTGTTAATATTAGCTCTGGGGCGCCCTAAGTCACGAGATACTTACCTTCTAAGGGGTGCCGGTGTCTCTGCAGCCTGGGAACTGCGTGCCCAACCAAAATGGTGGCTTTAAATGTCTCATGGGCCAATAGGAAGCTGTGACGTCATCCATTGTGGCTTCCTGTTGACCCGAGTGACCTGGACATTTAAACTTCACACGGATACCGGCACCGCTACAGAGGTAAGTATCTCTAGGAGCAGGTGCTGAAATTAACACAGTTCAGCTCCGGAGACCTTATTCTTCAAACCTAAAATAAAAAAATGAAAATGTAAAACGCAATGCAGCCTGATCTGCTGCTTTAACAGGACAAAGTGCTATTCAATCCTTGAAACATTTCAGACAGAAACAATTTGTTACTTCAGGGGTGCGCAAAGTTTTTAACTGGCGCCCCCCCCCCCTGCCTCCTTACCTTCTGCCTCAAGCCCCTCTCCTCTCCTCGGCTCCGGTGTCAAATGACATCACAGGGTCATGTGATGTCATGTTACCATGGCAACGTGACGTCGCTTGACCCCACGGTTACAATGGCGACGCATCGCTGAATATCAGGTAAGTAAAGCTGCAGAGGCCTCACGCGGTCCCCCCCCCGGCACTTAATTTAAGTGCCTTGGGGGAGAGCGCGGGACCTCTGTAGCCGCCGCGCTCCCCCTGGAAATTCTCCCGCCCCCCACTTTGCGTTCCGCTGGGTTACTTCATAAAGGGCTAAGCAGTGTTACTCCATAAAACCCCCTCCGGACTGGAAGACACCTGATATCCCATTCATTTGAATTATTCTGTAAAGGGCCATATTTATTAACCGGTGCCCTAGGATTGTGTTATGTAATACCACTGTAGTAAAATGTATTCCACATGCACAAAGCTCTTTCTAATGTTGAAATGTGTTGCATTTATAAATATTCCAGAAAAAAAAAATTGTAACTACAGATGCAAATACAAATCCCCATAAAGACATGAGCCTTAATCACATGAGGTCAAACACATGAAAATGTCTAAATTATTCCCTGCAAATCGTGGTCAAATATTGTGTAACATTATGACAATCGTCGTAAACCTACAGTATATGGCAACAACCAACAAGGACGACTCAGAAAGCATCAGGAGCTGGCTCACAGCCAACTGGGCCCTTGCAAAGCATGTTTCTGAAATATACCACCCATTGACATAGTATAAATCCCCGCTGGCATAGTCATTTTATGCATAACTGTGTGCTGTGCAAGACTTGGGTTCAGTGTTCCAAAATCACAGAGAGCAAAAGTCAACGAAGCAGTATATAGTAGCATGGGTCACCCTAATATAACAGAACTCACAAGGTATCATAAATCACAGAGCACACAGCACGCTATCAATCATTTTATACACCAAATAGTCAACTATATCAGGAACTTCAATTCCCTGTGCTTAAGAGGAAATACAACTCGTTCTTCATTGTACTTATATGTGTAGCGCAGCTCCATTCCAATAGAGTAAATGCATTTAATACAGTATATTGGAATGAAGTCATGTACTGTATTAATGGAAGGCATTTATTGCACCCCACTGATAACTGACACGTGATTCTGTGATGGAACCGGTTTCCCACTGAGGCATGTACAGTAACAATATTATGTATTGTGTATATTTGTGTTTCATTTTTGGCAGTCGCCCCTTTTGAAAACAGTGGGGGCACAATTGGCTTCTAGACTCGTGGAGCTGTGGAGCAGATCTGTATTTCTGGTTTGGTTTCAAATGTTGATTTTGTTTTAAGACAATAAGATTTATTCAAATAATGAGTTGCTCACAGGTGTACCTTTTCTTTCAGTGATTATGGATTTGAGCACGAAACACATCACAAATCAGAGTCCAATAAATGCTTTGCCGACTTCTGGTTTAACCCAGAATCTCCCCCTGAAGATTGCATGTTAGGACAGACATATACAAGTACCTCAGGGTAAGTGCTCACAGTTGTATTGAGTCGCAGATGACAGAGAATATGTGAATCTTCCATTGCTAAAAGTATACAATGTGTTTCAATAATAATGTTCTGCTTCTGTAATAAACTGCTTAGAAATAAAATTTTGCATGCAACATAAATTTACTGTACACAATCACATACCATAAAAAAAACAGGTATCATCCTTCATATAAGTTGAAAGCCATTGGTGAGCAATTTCTATATGTATACCTAAATCACAAGGGCATGTATTATCTGTTCAGCCCACTTGCACACAAAAAAAGAGTTATCAATCTCATTTATTCAGAAAAGCAGTAATATGCTATCCTCCATGGTTCAAGCCACTGAGGAGAATAGGAAAAGGTAACGGACTTGTAAACTATTCCATCAATTACAGTATATTCCAAAACAATAAATTACTAACTGGTTTTATGAAAGTGATCTTTTTTCGTGGGGGTTTTTTTTTTTATGTCAAAGGGTTCTTTTAGAAACATTGGATAGAAAATCTAGCACATACAGGATTGCTACTCCCGATTTCAAATTCATTCCAAATGAACTACAGTATTAATTAAATTCAGTGTTCGTGTTTTCCAACTGAGCAGATATTCATGAAATTCCGAGAGCATATAAACCATTGAAGGGTAAGAAGCTCATTCCAGTAGAATAAGCAGTACTGCCCTGTATAAAGTAATTGACTGTTTTACATTTTAGGACAATCCAATTTAAAAGGGATTTAGATTTCTGTAAGAACAAGCCTTTTTAGCAAAGCAAAAATGATGTCGAGAACAATTCAGTGTCAGTTTCCTGTTTGCAACACTCTACTTGTTTCAGCTTTTAATTGCAATATCTTTGCTTTGCCTGTATGGAATGACACCATTTTATTGATGTTAATCTGTAATGAAGCACGCCCATAACTCACCCAAGAACTAGTGTTGGAGCTACTTTCGATTACCAGGCTTAAAAGCTAGATTTCCATCACTCAGTGTATTCAGGGTCCACAACTAAAGACAGATGCTACAGTACAATGCGCCTCCTATGTTGTTTAAGGCAAGAAGGGCCAAATAATTAATTTGTGTAGCAAAAGAGGGGGGATGAGAAAGTTATATTAGGTCATCAGTGACAGTTATGTTGGAATTTCAGAGGAGTGGACACCCTGGAAAATGTGTGATGTTAAAATATGAGGGTGTCCCACACTAGGTGGTTCTTTCATGTTTTAGCAGAACTGTGTAAATTCATCTAGAAGTTGGTTTAAAAGTTGCAGTCTGGTTACCAACATATCCCATAGTTTTAATAAAGAAAGGAAAAGACTTAGCCACATAACACTCCATTTCTCATTTGTATTGTATATTGCACAATTGAAGGTTTAGTAGCCTTTCTATTTTAGACCCAACTCCAAGCATCACAGCCATAAATGTCACTAGAAATGAAGGTCAGTAGCAGAACAGGCAACTGAAGTAGGGTTTCTGTTTACATCAAGTTGTTTTTGTTTGTCTATTCCAGAAAAGCAAACAGTTATTTTTGTAATATATTCTTTGACTTTGTGTACACTAACCTTGAGGTAAATTACATATCAAAAACATTTGTAAGTTACATATACCTTTATTTCAGATGCTTGTGGTCTAACTGCAGTGTACGTCACAGAACTCTTAAGTCTTATTTTGAGAGCAATTCACAATTATAACAATGGTACAATACATAGTATGCTATTTATGCTTTTGTTTTGACACACTGCACTATTTTTTGTTTAGAGTTGTGCTAACCTGAGCAGATTATTAGTCAAATAGGTATAAAACAGATTAGTGGATATATATATATATATATATATATATATATATATATATATATATATATATATATATATATATATATATATATATATAAAAGCAGAAAGAGAGAAGAAAAATGTAATACACATTATAAGATGCGAGTTTTGTAAAACTTCTATTATTGACTCTCATTTACAATCGGGTGCACAGTGGGAGAAACAGTAGCAAAAGTACCTTAATTAAAGGAAACAAAGAAACGCAAGATAAAAAATACTTCTCTTTGCCCCAAAATGATTACGTTACAAATAAATGTAAAGACGGAAACATTTAATATTAGTTATATTTTGTTAGGGTGATGTGTACTGTACTTTGTTTTTTGAGGCTAAGTACAGTACTTATTATATAATATCTAGCAAACCCATAGTGGGTATGTTTCAGACAAGGATTTTAATTGTTATCTTTTGTGTTGCACATTGGTGCTTAATGCAGGTATAGGAAAGTGGTATCCAATGTGTGTGAAGGAGGAGTTGACCTTCAAGAAAACTTAGTTCGGTATCAGTGTCCTTTAATTGCTCCAAAAGGCCTACGCATCACCATCAAAGGGGACTCTATATCTGTGAAGCCTGGAGAAGACATCACATTTATTGTTCAACAAGATCAGGTACCATATAGTAATATTATTTCAACAAGCACAGTGAAAGTGAAATAGCGTCATTATCATAAATTCAACACGAAAGGGGACAAAATAATAGCTATGTTCATTCTCACAAACAAACGACAGTGCATGAAAATAATGGGGGGTTTTTAAGTGAACAAATGCCATCACTTATTGAACCACTTTAATACCAAGAATATATCTTTA
Organism: Ascaphus truei; assembly: GCF_040206685.1. Taxonomy (NCBI): domain Eukaryota; kingdom Metazoa; phylum Chordata; class Amphibia; order Anura; family Ascaphidae; genus Ascaphus; species Ascaphus truei. The sequence goes on from NC_134483.1 coordinate 505,947,086, forward strand.
TTTAAGGAAATTGAAGAAAGCAATCCGTCTTAGCCTTCATTTAAACAGTAACCATCTTGTGAACCAGTGCAATTTGAAGTCAAAGCTTTATGGCTGGTATCCATCAAGCCACCACATTCATGGAGTTAGCACCAGATCGGGGTGTGATGACCACACCCCGGCTTAATAAATCTCCGCCTATCTTCCCTAAATAACTGTGGAAAACATGCTTTTTTTGTTTTGTGATGCTATGCAACATACATGTATTATCTTATTCGGAAGCACCATTTAATCTGTTTTTAATTTTATGATATGCCTTGTTAAATAATTAAGTGGCGCCCGTGGTGGAGCATTTATATTGTTATTCTCTGTCCTGCTGAGATACTTTTGAAGCACAAACTGAGATACGGTGAACGGGAGCGGGAATAATTTCGTTTCAATATTTATGTGGTTGTTAAGTGTGTTTACAATTTTACAAATAATAGGAGATGTAATTAACACGGCAGCTTAAGCAGTATTGCTACATTTTCATCTGAGTAATAATATAGGGAGGTGTAGATAAACATTGATCTTGATAAAAAAATATGAGGAAACAACATCATTGCCATTTCTGGCCTTGGCACAAGACTTTCGATTATCTTTTTCTATCATTTTATGTGCAAATTATCTGCTTATCCTGTAACATACTCATTCTACTGATTAGGGTTTGAAGGTATGCTAGAAAATACTGCTGATTTAAATTACCAGTTGTTCAAAATAACCTTTTTGTTGTAAAGCAAAGGAAATATCTAACATATTATGCCTTTAAATTCATCTTACGAATCATAAAATCGGTATCCAGTCAATTAGAATGCAAACCCAATTCTTTAAACATTGTGGAAAGGCTCCTTTTGTCTGTAACAAGACTAACAAATACATAATAAAGAAAATAAATAGGAGAAGCACTTTGGAGTTCTTGCAGGTAGAGAAGGGAATTGGTACGTGTCCGTTGGATAATATTCCAGATACTGTGGTATCAGCAACATTAATTTCACTCAATGAGTTTTTATATATATATATATATATATATATATATATATATATATATAAAAACTCATTGAGTGAAATTAATGTTGCATATATATATATATATATATATATATATATATATATATATATATATATATATATATATATATATATATGTAACGGGTTTCCCCCCCCCCCCCAATCGCAGATTACACTGTGCGTGCGGAGAAACATATAGTGTTACCAGGTGTGTGGTGCGTTACCTGTTGGCTCACAGGAGGGCAGAGCTTCTGCCACGGGGAACCTGGGGCAATATATGCTAGGGGTAACCACTTACTCGATACAGCGCCTCCACCTGCGATGGTTCCCACCAGAGGGGGAGTGGCTCCTCGCAGAACAATCACAATAATCACATACAACTGAAGGGGTAATAACTAATACCTTTTACTTAGGAACGTAAGATAACACATATCACGGCAATAACATCATAACAGGTGTCCCTCTCTAGAGGAGACACTTACCACTGCGTCGCGCAGGACACTTTCCCGACACCAGGTGGTCCCACCCAGTGTCCATAGAGTCCCACCCAATGTCCCGCACTCTTGCAGAGAGAAGCAATGGGTGACTGCGCAGTCACAATTACACTATGGGCCTGTTGGTGCACTTATGACTGTATAGTACCTGCCGAGCACTCCGGTGCTCGGATCAGCAACCACTTCACAAAGGGTCAGATGCGTGATGATTCCGTCTGATCCCAACCTGGAGATATTCTCTGTGGCCCCGACTTGAGCCCGAACTCCTTCACTGGAACCGCAGCGTCCGCTGAGTCCCTATCTAGCACTACAACAACGTGACACACACTGTACTATAGGCCGTCCCTACAGCACAGCATCCTTAGGTGGCTTAAGGAAAACTCCTAGGGCCTGCGGGGTTGCCTATCCTATGCAGGTAGGTCCCTGCACCCACCCTACTCGTAACATGGGCCCTGGGCCATGGCTCCCCGGATTGGTTACCGCTATGAACCCCCCAGTTGCCTCATACTACGCGCAACGCGGACCCTGGGCTATGGCTCCCCTAATTCCTGCAGCAACGCTCTGCAGACTAACACTCAGCCCACTTGTCCCTTTCTTCCCTTTCTGTTCCCCAGCTCTAACTACAGTAAGTGACAGGGTCCCTAACCTGAGGGCTGTCCCTGGCAACACTCACTAACCTAGTGGGGAATCAGGGCTAACTTGGACCTTAGGGCTGCTGGCCTAGTGCAGGGAGTCCCTGACTCCTGCACCCTACCTCCTTCCCTGGGCTGCTCCTGACTCTGACTGCTCAGCGTGGTCCAAGCCCGCGAAATGTATCCTTTCCTCCAGCGCAATACTGCAGCCCTATTGGCTCCTATGAGGCACCTGATGCCTCCCTCGCTATGCTCCATGGGAGTTGTAGTCCCATAGAGCCTATCTGGGCATTGGGGCCGCGTGCGCGCTTGCCCTGCGCTTGCCCTGCGCATGCGCGAGTCTTTAGGGGCCGCCTCAATGTTTCCCTACTCTGCTCTGGCACTCGCGCGACCCTGACTGACTCTGGGCTATCTTCTGCGCATGCGCGATCACTGCGCATGCGCGAGTCCTTCTCTAATGGCGGCGCCCTCTCTACCCGGCTCCGGGAGCGCTGGGAGTCCAGTGACGCGATTGCGGCCTTAGCAACCGGCCGCACGCGTCCCCGGCAACCCCCGAGCCGGAGCCTGACCGCCCTCACCCCGGTGATCCCCTTACGGAGCCGCCATTGAGCTCGGCGGCACCCGCGATCGGACACGAGGTAAGGGGGGTGCTGACAGGCTGAGGAGACCAGGCTACATCCTCCCCCTTGTGAAAAACCCAACGTCCCCACTTGGGGAACGCCATCACTCGGCACAATTTTACACAATGAAAAATTACATTGAATAACCGGTACACTTAACAGGTCGACTGCAACATCCCTGAAACATGGCACATTACACCCCATAATACCCGAGGCCAGCTGAATATCAGCTGCTTGCTGAGACCATTTGTGGGGTGCCCCTAACTGATCACATGGGGGTACCTCACTTTTGCGTCCGTAAGCCTCCCCTAGGTGGATCTCTTGGAGAGCACACTCTGGGATAACAGTCACCAGTTCAGTACTACTTCCTCCCCCTGGTGGAAGGAATAGCACAGTGTCTTTCAAACCGGCCTTTACCCGGTCATCCACGGCCTGGAAGCGGCAGGCCAGACGGCTAGGACCTTTCCTGCGGTCCACTACTTGGCGGATGGGCCGCTTCTTTTTGGGCTCAAAGGAGGCAACTTCTACTAGATCTTTTGCCACACAGTCCTTGTCCCTACCTACTTGCGAGGCTTCCACTGAGAAGCGAGAATTGAACACTGTCTCTTTACTCAAAGTCTCTTCTTCACCTGGCAGGGGGTAAAGGGTAGATAGATACCTTACCACTGCGGTGACTCCCGGTGGCCAACAGGTCCTCGGGGACGCTGTCAGTTCCCACATTGGCTGTCTTGGGGCCTGTCCACAACACTTCTGGAGCAGTCCACTCACTGTCTTGAAACTCGGGAGCGTTGGATCCCAGTCCTGGGACCATATGGGTTGGAGCGCACGGGCTCATACTCAGTTCAGGAGCCGTAACTCTGGCCTTTTTCACGGCCACCTCCATCGGAGCCTGTGGGGACAAGGGGGCTCCTTACCACTCTGTTGGCTTGCACTGGGTTTCTCTTCATCTGGAACGATATGCGGTGGGTACTGCTCCACTCGCACTGTGGGACAGCTATCTTCTAAGGGGGACACCTCCGCCAGGACGCGATGTCGAGTGGAGCCATTCGCCCTGGTGTCCAGACTTAAGAAGCTATCATGCTCCGCGGTCACCTGGAGGCTCACACTCAACACCCCTGGGGCAGTCAACTCACCCTTGTCGTCGTCAACAGGTACTGATCCCAAGCCTGGGACCGATGGTACCTCTGTAGGCCAGACCGGCCGTTGTAGGGCACACGGGCCCATATCAGGATTCACTGTCACTGAGATAGTTGGCTTGATGACTTCACTAGAGTGGTCCGCCGGCAGGCGCATCACCACGAGTGGTTGGTCGCTGAAATCACTAAAAGAAGATGGGGGCATAGACACCTTACCAGACATTCCTCCGTCTCCTCTGTATCACCGGGTGGTTCGCCGGTAGGCGCATTGCCACCGATGGAACTTCAACCTCTTCACTGGAGAATTCTGCAGGCGGCAGCAGTACAGGCTTCATGCACTGTGCCCCGCAATCTTTACACCTGTCTCCCCAGGCCAATGTACAAAGTGGGCAGTCACATCTGTTACAGACACACCGTATGCACCCGTCCTCGCTCTCCCTTTCCACCTTGTGTGCTACCATTCGCTTGTATACATCATACGCCCTACCACCAGACATAATAAGGTCTTCTTGTAAGCACTGACACAAAAGAATGGATACATCCCTGGCCTTTGTCCGCCAGACTCCAAACTGCGGAGGGGATATATCGCTGCCTCCGGTATCTCCCTTGTGGTGAACAGAAGTTACAGGTTGGGGCTCACTGAGCTTACTCCCCCCGGTGGACGGTAAAGGAGGGGCGCTTTCTATCAAGGGCTCGTTCTGGCTTGGTGCTAAGCCACTCGTGTTGCAGGGGCGGGGCTTAGGATTTTCCTGCCAATCCCGGACAATTTTCTGCAAAGTCATTCTGCACCTTGAGCGCGGTACCACGTGCACGCTTCTCACTTGAGGAAAGTCCCCATGGCGCGGGGTCAGCGTATACTAAAGAGTAGCCCTCAGGGGGGCACCCGGGCATAAACAACATGGAGGGGGACTCTGACAGGCATATATCCCACTCAGAGGTCACCACAAAAAGTATCGAATACCACTGGGAGGTGGGGTCTCGCTCTTCATCTACTATACAGGTGTACTCCCACCCTGGGATTTTACGCATATGCTCACTCCTACGGCCACCACACGTCGGGGACTAATGTCTTGCCTCGTAGCCCAGATCAGGACCCCGCGTCCAGACTCCGCAAACATGGTGAAAATTATGAATTGGGCAAATTTGAAACAATTGAAACAGTGCACCCCAGGTCGATCTCAGCAGCGCCTCCAAATGTAACGGGTTTCCCCCCCCCAATCGCAGATTATACTGTGGGTGCGGAGAAACATATAGTGTTACCAGGTGTGTGGTGCGTTACCTGTTGGCTCACAGGAGGGCTGAGCTTCCGCCACGGGGAACCTGGGGCAATATATACTAGGGGTAACCACTTACTCGATACAGTGCCTCCACCTGCGATGGCTCCCACCAGAGGGGGAGTGGCTCCTCGCAGGACAATCACAATAATCACATACAACTTAAGGGGTAATAACTAATACATTTTACTTAGGAACGTAAGATAACACATATCACGGCAATAACATCATAACAGGTGTCCCTCTCTAGAGGAGACACTTACCACAGAGTCGCGCAGTACACTTTCCCGACACCAGGTGATCCCACCCAGTGTCCATAGAGTCCCACCCAATGTCCCGCACTCTTGCAGAGAGAAGCAATGGGTGACTGCGCAGTCACAATTACACTATGGGCCTGTTGGTGCACTTATGACTGTATAGTACCTGCCGAGCACTCCGGTGCTCGGATCAGCAACCACTTCACAAAGGGTCAGACTCGTGATGATTCTGTCTGATCCCAACCTGGAGATATTCTCTGTGGCCCCGATTTGAGCCCGAACTCCTTCACTGGAACCGCAGCATCCGCTGAGTCCCTATCTAACACTACAACAACGTGACACACACTGTACTATAGGCCATCCCTACAGCACAGCATCCTTAGGTGGCTTAAGGAAAACTCCTAGGGCCTGCGGGGTTGCCTATCCTATGCAGGTAGGTCCCTGCACCCACCCTACTCGTAACATGGACCCTGGGCCATGGCTCCCCGGATTGGTTACCACTATGAACCCCCCAGTTGCCTCATACTACGCGCAACGCGGACCCTGGGCTATGGCTCCCCTAATTCCTGCAGCAACGCTCTGCAGACTAACACTCAGCCCACTTGTCCCTTTCTTCCCTTTCTGTTCCCCAGCTCTAACTACAGTAAGTGACAGGGTCCCTAACCTGAGGGCTGTCCCTGGCAACACTCACTAACCTAGTGGGGAATCAGGGCTAACTTGGACCTTAGGGCTGCTGGCCTAGTGCAGGGAGTCCCTGACTCCTGCACCCTACCTCCTTCCCGGGGCTGCTCCTGACTCTGACTCTCAGCGTGGTCCAAGCCCGCGAAATGTATCCTTTCCTCCAGCGCAATCCTGCAGCCCTATTGACTCCTATGAGGCACCTGATGCCTCCCTCGCTATGCTCCATGGGAGTTGTAATACCATAGAGCCTATCTGGGCATTGGGGCCGCGTGCACGCATTGGGGCCGCCTCAATGTTTCCCTACTCTGCTCTGGCACTCGCGCGACTCTAACTGACTCTGGGCTATCTTCTGCGCATGCGCGATCACTGCGCATGCGCGATCACTGCGCATGCGCGAGTCCTTCTCTAATGGCAGCGCCCTCTCTACCCGGCTCCGGGAGTGCCGGGAGTCCAGTGACACGATCACAGCCCTAGCAACCGGCCGCACGTATCCCCGGCAACCCCCGAGCCGGAGCCTGACCGCCCTCACCCCGGTGATCGCCTTGCGGAGCCGCCATTGAGCTCGGCGGCACCCGCGATCGGACACGAGGTAAGGGGGGTGCTGACAGGCTGAGGAGACCTGGCTACATATATATATATATATATATATATATATATATATATATATATATATATATATATATATATATATATATATACATATACATATACTGTGTTCGACAGTGGATTTAACATCGTGGCGAGCTCCTATTGGCCCAAGCAGTACACGTGTGGTACTAGGTGGCGAGTAGATTTTTTGTTTGGCGAGTAGATTTTTGGGGGATTTGTCGACCACTGTATATATATATATATACATACATACATACATACATACATACATACATACACCCACACACACCCCCACACACACACACAAAGGATATGGGTGCACAAATAATCAATATAAGACAATAAAATCGATGTCCCGGAGTGCTGCCACAGTGTGTTTGGTCTCACACAAAGACCAAACTAAAATAGGAGAGATAAACAGTTAGACACAGGGAGCAACAATGTAGACAAACAGTGGATGGTAGTCACTGTGAATACAAACTATCATAAATGTTCCTCATAGGATGTAAGTGGCGAGTCCCCACTCAGAATGATCCTGTAAATGATGGAAAAAGTATCAATATGGTGAAGTACTATGAGATGAGGTTTATAACGCAAAAGACAAATGGCTACTTACAATGCAGCGGGTAAAAATAGACAATGTGGGTGTATGCCACCGCACAGGTAATTGGAAGGGTAATGCCGGCGTCTCCCTCTCCTCCCTGGTGCCTCTGTGTGATCGCGTGATCCGTCCACTGGAGTCGAGCTGATGTTTACTTTGCCCTGTTTCAGTGACATCAGAGGATAGTGGGAAAGTCCGTCAGCTCCAGCTGATCCAGCTAACCGGATCCCACAACAATAGTCCTCTAAATTGTATACCGTGCTGAGGGAGGTAGAAGGTACTGAGGCACTACAGGGGTTACCTTAGGCATAAAGTTACAACAACCTTACACGATTCGTTCCGATCAACGGAACTTCATCAGGGTTAATAACACACTGCATATCAACCTTAGATTATATAGGTGTATATATTGAACCATTGGTTGATTGTCCCAAGTACATCTGCCAATCACAGATGATCTCTATAGCCCACTCAACCAAGCAGACATAACAACTGTGAAAGGGATATAGGCACATATTAAAATGATCAAAAGAGCCAATGGATATAATAATATACTAAATACAATTTAATACAGTATAATTTAAAACAGAATTTGAAATAATACTAGAATTCCTGTAAATGATGGAAAAATAACCTATATGGTGAAGAACTGTGAGATGAGGTTTATAATGCAAAAGACAAATGGCTACTTACAAGTGGGGACTCTACACTTACATCCTATCAGCATGTCATTTCCCAGAATCTCTTGCTGCAGTGGAAGTGCTGTGTGCTGGGTGATAATGGTGAATGGCGGGGTTGCAGACCTGCCTAAGACATGCAAATGAGCATACAGTAATATTTCCATTTGTTTACACACACACACACACATATATATACATATATATATATTTATACACATATATATATATATCAAATGTAAATATACTGTATGCTCGTTTGCATGTCTTAGGCAGGTCTGCAACCCCGCCTTTCACCATTATCACCCAGCACACAGCACTTCCACTGCAGCATGGGATTCTGGGAAATGACATGCAAATGAGCACACACTTTTTGCTTCAAAACCATTTTAAATGGTATGGTATGGTAAACCCCATCCTCATTGCTTCATTGCATAGCCAGTTAACCAACCCCACACTGATGAGACCCATTAAGGTCGAAACAGCTGTCTGTGGGTGGGTTTTCTGGCTATGCATCTTAACCCAGGCTGTGCTAAAAAGCTGTGACCATGCAGCAAGCTTAAGCCTATAGGGAACCATGATTAAAATGGTTTTGAAGCAAAAAGTGGAAGTGCTGTGTGCTGGGTGATAATGGGGAAAGGCGGGGTTGCAGACCTGCCTAAGACATGCAAATGAGCATACAGTATATTTCCATTTGCTATATGCTTTGCTGTGGAGAGTTTTTGTCACTTTTTTTACTCACCATAACTTAACTAAGTATATATATATATTGTGACAAACGGCTTACTCCGGGGCTCCGCCGTCTATCCGGGACTGTTAGAACACGGTCTTTTAGGGTAGGTTAAATGATGAGGCGTCACGTGCTGTTCCTTTAAACAGGCTATGCCTGGTTTATTCAGTCCCAGGCACTGAGACTGCCACAGTGCATACAACAGAAACACAAGCAAAACAAAAACCTGCTCACCTGAGCAATAACTTAACTTAGGTTTTCCCTGACTCAGGGTTGAAGTGGCTTTTCCACTTCCAACAACAAAATAAGGAACTTTGCCATTTTAGACAAAAAAGAGCAGAATGATTTAACCTGTTTGGGGAGAGGCTTTTCCCCTCTCTGCTTCCAGCAGACTTCCTGCCTCCAGGCTCTTGGGGGAGAGAGAAGAGGAACCAGGAAATCAGTCTTAAATACCTGATTTCTAATTAGCAGGACAGGTGACAGAAATCAGGCAGCAGACAAACTCTGGTCTGGATCCCTCATCCCTCAGTTCCAGCACTTGCCAAACTGTGGGATGGAGTGCATGTATTATGAGGCTGCACTTCCAGCCTAAACAGGATAGAAACTGTTCAGTATCCTGGGAGCCCTATATATGGAATTTATTACCATCCCCTGGTTTCTGTCACAATATATATACACACATATACACACATATCTCTGACTCTGGCCATAAGATGAACGATCTGAGGGTTGCCATACTCAAAGGTAATCTTAAAACCCCGAAAGAGAGACGGTTGCATGAATACAAATTTATGCAACTGTTCGGGACACTTAGCAGTGGCCTAAACAGAGGTCGAAATTTTATGAGTCATTACTGAAACTAGCGAAATCTCTTCCCATGAGCGCTAAAGGCCATGTCTGTACATACTGTGCTATATGTATGCACACACAGCTGTCTCTCACACATACTAATACTCCTTATTTTTCCATCCATATACACCAATAGGGACCACATAGTATCCACACACACTTAGTTGTGCTACAAACTCTCACATTTCCACACCCACCCACACCATTTATATCCCTCTCACTCCACACACACCTTGTGTAGAGCACTGTTTATACTGTGGGCTCTCCATTCATTTTTATTCACACTGATACACATACACACTCTTTCTTCACTTGCTTTCAGTTACCCTTTGACACCTCTAGCCATAAAACACATCCACACCGGGGGAAGGAGAAGCACAGATAACATTCCAAGAGACACTGTTTTTAAGTTATCCTTGCTTCATTCATTGTAACATCGCCAGAAGAAGAGATCAGTGTATCTCGAAAGCTCGCACAAATAAAAGCATTTCGTTAGCCACAGACCGGGATCATCTATTTATTTTTTGATTATTGAAGCTCGGCTAACACGGTACTGATACCTCTACATGTATATATATATATATATATATATATATATATATATATGTATATATATAGTCAGGTATGGAGATTAGCACTCACGGTTTTGTTGCAGGAGGCAGATGCTTGTCCCATAGAGAGTATGTAGACATATGGAGACCAGGGGATCCTGATAGCCAAAAAGAGACAGCACACTGCAGGTATGGTATCAAAAAAGTGTATTCAGTAACACAAGGCCGCCCATGTGTATATATGTATATATATGTGTATATATATATATATATATGTGTATATATATTGTGACAGAAACCAGGGGATGGTAATAAATTCCATATATAGGGCTCCCAGGATACTGAACAGTTTCTATCCTGTTTAGGCTGGAAGTGCAGCCTCATAATACATGCACTCTATCCCACAGTTTGGCAAATCCCACAGTATATACACATACACCATACATATATATGTGTATTGCAAAATCTTCTGGATGCAAAATTGGAGCAAAGTACAGAAACCGATTTGTGAATGAATAGAAACATCACTGGGAATGGATTTTTCTTTTTGGGACAAAGTACTGTAGGAGCAAAAAGCGGCACCATTTTTTATTTGTTTTTACAGGCAAGGGACTTCTGTATGAAGCATTTAGGTATATATTTTTTATTACCCTACTGTTCCATTACAGTAGATTAGTAACATGTAGGCAACATAGAATAGCCCTGGTGGCAATAAAGGAAGCAAAATATGAACATTTTCCAGTTTGAGATCTAAGCAAATACATTAAAAAGAGCAACCCCCCTCTTGAGTTCTCATTACCTTTCCTGTTTTTCTGTTCTCTGTACTTCTTATTGCTTTTCTGTTAACTCTACTCTTCCATCCTTTCTATTTTCGTTTCACTTTCTTTATTTGGAGTCCAGAATAGATATTGGGGGCACATATATTTAGTAAGTGCTGCAATACCATAAGACACCTTCTGGCACTGGAAGTCTCCCTACATCCTGTTTACTTGAGTATGCCATATGGCGTCTTCTGGTGCCGGAACATGTCTTATGGAATAGCACCATCTAGTAAATATAGGCTTATATTCAATAATGTTTTATGTGGGAACCACTCATTTTTTGAAGTTGAGTTTTTAGCTTAGTAAACAGGGCATCTTTGTTTATCGCACAGATTTATTGAAATGAGGGCATAAACTTAATTACTTAATCAAAGCAAATATAATTACTCTTGGTCATTAATGCCAACATCAAGTTCTCAGGTAGGAATCCAAGATACTTTAGACATTAGTGTAGTCTTGGAGTAGGGGGACAGTGCCTACTCGGTCCTGGATGCTTGTGGTTACTTTAACAGCAGCCCGGTGTATTGCCAAACCTTGCCATGTACTGTATATGTCTTGCTTGTTCCTTACAGGGAGATATTTTGAACACCAAGTATCAGGTGGACCTAGGAGATGGCTTCAAAGCAATTTATGTGAATATTACATTGACTGGTGAGCCCATCCGGCATCGCTATGAAAATCCTGGCATCTACAGGGTGTCTGTCAAGGCAGAGAATGTCGCTGGCCAGGATGAAGCCGTGGTCTATGTTCAGGTTAACTGTAAGTTGATTGAATTATTGCCTCTTTTATTTTTAAATGTAACAGTTTCCCATCTCCCCCCCCCCCTCCCTTTATCTTACGTGGATAGGAAGTGGGGGGGGGGAGTTGAAATTAGTTGGCTCCAGGACCCGCCTAGTTCCTGAAAAACTTACCGGGAAAGGTAGTGCTGGTACTTCTTGGTGGGCCAATGAGAAGCAGCAACGGTTGACATACTGTACTAACGTAAGATAAATTATTAATTCCCAAGATATCTTACAATGAAAATGTATAAATGAGATTTTGAAACAATAAAGTTTGAACCAATTTGTTATGTTTGCAGATATGTTGAGAAATGTATACTTAGAATTACATAGACTGTCAGGCCTCTTTAGTCCCCACTTTCTAAATCACTACAAGCCAATAAACAGTGTACTTTTCCAGTTAATTAATGATGCAGTTAAAGTTGCTGACATACTGTATTGTAGCAGCAGGAGCTTTCCTTCTATAATACTTTATTCCTGGAATGAGATGAGCTGAAATACATGTGGAAGAAGTTTGGTGGAAGAAAACAGACGCACAATGTGTCACTGAAACATATGGAAAGTGCTTTATGACAACCTTTACCTCGGAATTAGTGTCATGTGCGTGTTGGTGAAAAATCCCCTGACAATTCCCCTAAAATTGCTCAGCAAATGAAAATGAGAAAAATGTAATAGTGCATATGTGCCGTCTTTCTCTCTACATGATTCCCTTGTGTCTCCTTATGTACAGAAAAGTATAAATTGTGCATTTTATGATGTGTATACAAAGATTATGTAGCGATCTTGGCCAGTTTTGCAAGTCCCCAAGGAAATCAGCCAGCCCTAGAGTTGAGACCATTTATTTAGCTGATTTGCATAAATATAGCCAAACAGTCTTGGGTTTCAATCTTTTTTTTATGTCTGTATACGATTAAAGTTTAATGGTTGCAATTTGGCTAAATTCAGATTAATCCCAAAAGTGGATAAATAATCCTAAATATGCTTTTAGGAATGCAACTGAACTCCTCTACTACTGCTGCATATCAAACAATTCAGTGACGGCCCATGAGGCAGCGAAGATAGGACTTCTTATATTCAAGTAAAACACTATACAGCTCTGCAGCTCATGAGTAAGGTTGTGAATATTCTGCAACCCGCCAAATACTCATTTGGCGTTAGTTTCTCTGCTGGCTGCATTATCTGAGACATTTTGCCAGAAAACGACATCTCACTGTTATTTAATACAAGACAACAAACACATGGATATTAAATTAAAGCATATGTTAAAACAAAAAGGATAGAAAATGAATAAATATAGTAATTCGTGTGCATTTTAAAGCCATTGCTGGATGGATTTTGATGTGAAATTAAGGGTGCTGTTTAATTACGCTTACCAAGTAATCAGAGTGATTTATCACTTTTGTTGCAGCACAATTAAGGATTCCCCCCCCCCCTCCATTAAAACAAATAGGTTTTTGTTTTTTAAAAATCATGTAGAATACTTTGCTAAACTTTTTTTTGCAGCCAAGAGACTTTTGTAAACAAACCACCCAATTACTCTGCTTCTTTACTGAACCTAGGAACAAGGATCTGGACTTTGTCCGAGTTGTGCCGCAGTGTCAGCCAGGACATAATGCCATGATATTTTTAGGGTGATCGGGTGGTGAGATTGTGTTACTGCAGCATGGAAACCAGTCATTGTTATTTTTGTGAAGATAATTATGGCTGCTGTCCATCACACTGTGGCTTTCTTTCTCTTGTACCCCTTGTTCTGTGGTAACAATGTTATGTCCCTTCTGTGTTTATTTTCTCTTCCTTTCGTCTGCTCCCCTTCTCTCCTCCTTGGGGGCTTTAAATATCAGATTGATCACCTCTCTTTCTCCTGAACCTTCGGTCTGCTATCTCTAGCAACTACATTTGGCCTCTAACAATGGACCCATTACAGAACCCACAAGCATGGTCACTCAGTGCCACGGACAGGTTTCCCGGGGCCCAGGACTGGATTTTCCAGTGTTGGCGGCCTTGTAAACCCTCTGATCGATCCCCCTCTCTCCCCCTCTCTCCCCCTCTCTCCCCCTCTCTCCCCCTCTCTCCCCCTCTCTCCCCCTCTCTCCCCCTGTCTCCCCCTCTCTCCCCCTCTCTCCCCCTCTCTCCCCCTCTCTCATGCCTCTGTCCTCCAAACACACTCAATAACCTCCCACCCACCTCCAATACACTCACTAAGCCCCCCATCCCAATATGCACACTAAGTCCCCCATCCCAATATGCACACTAAGTCCCCCACCCCCAATATGCACACTAAGTCCCCCACCCCCAATATGCACACACTAGCCCCCCCACCACCAATACACACACTAAGCTCCCCCCATTATTTAATTATAAACAAAATATCTTGGATACTAATATTACACGTCAACAGGGAAAAATAAAAAAAAGTGAATCAGATATTTTCTAGTAGGTTTTTAAAGCAACTCTTTGTTGCTTTAAAGCAGCACTCTATGCTGAAATGAGTTACTCCAAGCTCCCGTGACCCCATTGTTCCTGGGTATTTAACTTAAAATTTCCCAAACAGAAATATAGTGTATATATTATCCTGAAGCTCAGAATTAGAGATGTGCACATTTTTCGCTTAAATTTGCAAATCGTATCTTGATTGTTAAAGAGATTTTCTCCCATATTTAGTAATTGGTGCAATTCCATAAGACACCTTGAAACACCGGAAGACACCTTAGGCCTTGGACATAGTACAAGCGCGCAAGCCTGAGACTGTGCCGTCGCGTGGCAAAGAAACTTTTTTTGTCTTGCCACGCATCGGTCGCCTCGCCACTCACGTGCACGCACGCACGCTCTATGCACATGCGCATTGGCCTCCATTGGTTTTGATTTTGTGCGATCGACGTTGCTCGTGGCCATCGGAACTAGTATGGACGCAGATTTAGGTTTCATTCACTTTAATGGTCATAAGGTGTCTCTTGGAACAAGAACATGTTTCATGAAATAGCACCGCTAAGTAAATATGAGCCATAATCCCTGATGAAAAAAAAATGTATATTTTAGTGTAGTTTCGGGAAGATGATTGATATTCTGAAATGTGTCCATTTTATGTTGTTTTTTTAAGAGAAATACAACAACAACATACACCTTCCCCTTCTGGGCTCAGAAAAAAAACAAACCTTTTTTCCATTCAATATATGCATCAATACAATCTACACACTGACAAGTGATTAGCTATGTTGCCGATCGATCCATTCACCTGTGATCGATCGGCAAAGATTCGACTCGGGGGTTCACATAATGGCTGTCACTGCAACAGAAGGAGGACCAAAGATGCAAAGTTCTGTGTGGAAGATCATGTGACCGGGCAGTCACTAGATACTATTGGTTCACTGCTAGAAAGAGGGCAGGGCTTAAAGAGGGGTGTGCCAGAGTATGTTTCAGAAGAGGAAGGGGATTTGATTTTGTAAATGTTTTTTTTTAAATGCTACACGTATTTTCTCAAAGTACAGAACTTATTTATTTAAAAAAAGCACACATGTAGGATATCGCTTGAATTGCAGCTTTAAAACATAACTATGATTTCTTAGATTCATAAAGGTAAATTTAAAACTATAAACACACTTGGTGTAGTAAAATTAAACCAAGTGAAAGACACAAAGGGTAGTTGTTTTAACACTGACAATTTAACGTATTACCTGCTCGATAAATTTTCACTGTTATGCAAGTGAAACCAGTGACAATAAATTACGAAAACAAAAGAAACAAATGTTTCTGTCTGTGGCTACTACTGTATGTTGCAGTATATCTTTTCAATGAGCATTGTTCTCCGCAAAGCTTCACACTGACAAATCAAAGGGTACACAAACCTTTCTGTTCGTGCCCCCTGTCTGCTCTCCCCCCCCCCTCATTACCTGCTCTTTGGTTATGGAGGTGTCATATGACGTCACAACGTCATGTGACGTCGCGTTGCCATTTGACGCCGCCTTGTCATGGCGATCTGTGGCCGAAGAGCTGTCTGAGAAGTAAAAGAAGTTACAGAGGCCTCCCCCGGCATTTAATTTAAATGGCTTGGGGAAGAGCGCAGGGCCTCTGTAACCGCCGTGCCCCCTCCCCCCCCTAGAAAACCGTGTGCCCCCTTTGGGGTCACGCCCCCCAGTTTGCGCACCCCTGCTCTAATCATATGCATGTTATGTTTTATTATAGGAGAATGCCTATTGTCAGATGGTACCTACTGCAAATCACAAAATAAACTAGAAGGAAGTATATAAAATGCCGATGCAGCGGCCGTTATCCGATCACAACTCGATCTGGATTTTGGCAAATTCGCCAAATATCACGCGTGGTAGTCTGCAGCAGGCTAATGGCCCATCAGATTAACACAACAGGGGCCCCTGCAGTGTGAATCCTACCGGGTTCTACCTGTCTGTAAGAGACACGCAGTAAGAGAGAGGCTGAATCAGTCACTCTACCTGCGCCTCTAACAGCGATCGCGGAGGGGTTTATTTAATTTTAATATTACAGTATTGTAGCAGGGGGTCTCCGAGCTGAACCACATTGATTTGAGGTCCAGGGACTCCCTACTTCCCGAGTTACAGGCCCCGTTATGGGGTGCCGGTATCTCCGCCATGTTGAAATCCTGTGGGTCACGTGACCGTGGGATTTTCACATTGGAGGAAATACTGGCACCCCATAACGGGGCCTGTATCTTGGGAAATAGGGGGTCCCCGAGGCTGAAATCAACTTGGTTCAGCTCAGGAGACCCCCTGCTCACGCACACTATTAATAAAAATAACATTTAAGCAGATTCATTGGTTATGCCTACCGGGAAGATTGTGGGAGGGGTTAACCCTTTCATTACCTTAGTGATAGTAACCTTTAACACATTAGCAATAAATGGTCAAGCTAAAAAAAACAGGCCCAAAATAAAACACAGTATTACATAGAAAAAAAACCCTTTACAAATGCAAATAAACCAATTGATTGGCACAGTGGCACACCCATACCCTGTGGGCATGAGCTGCCACTATGCCAGGCAATATACAACCTGCCAATCACCAAAACAAGCCACAAATTTAAAACACATTCAACTTTAATCCAAAAAATGCCCCAAAGCAATTGATTGGCAGTGGCACACCCATGCCATGCGGACATGAGCTGCCACTATGCCAGGCAATATACAATGTCTGTGATGACGTCAGACCCTAATGCACCTGGCGCACATTTTGCATAATCATGCTTTCTCTAGGGCGGACCAGCCAACCCCGCCAAGGAGGCTTTTAATGTTAACCCATAATGGTGTGAAATGAGGTCAAATTGCCTCTAGTGGGTGTATATATTGTATACAGCGCTCCAGTGACGTCATCCACTACAGTTAGCCTTCACTGCCTTAAACCATAGGCATTGATTGTGTGCTGTTATTCATAGTGCTTATGTTTATTATTCCAATGGCTTTGGATTAACATTCTGGCAATTTGCCCCAATAGCACTCACTGTATTCAGTTCATTCCATTCACCATATACTCTGGTACCATTTTTAACCAACATTAATAAAGCATATTTAAATACTATTTCTAGGTTTGGTTCAGATTATTCCTGTGTTGTTGCTTTTTTACCAGGGTGACCTACCCCTCAGATTTTGAGTGCATTAATAGGGCCTTATCTGTATGTATTGTGTCTTTACATCATACAGTGTTCTCTGTGTTCTGATTAGTCTCCCTGCCCTATTGCACCAGTCTGATGTAGTGATCTTAGCGGTCACACTAGGTTGAGCGGGTGCAATCCCCTTTTTTGCTCAGCTTACTGTAGTACAGTAGTTCTGTAAATATGGCCTTTTACAACCCATTTAAGTAAATGGATGATACTGTAGGCGTCTTATGGAGTAGCAGTACTTGGTAAATTTGGCCCATTGTACAGTAGGTGTCCTTTTCAGTAGTAGAAAAGCCAAAAGTGTTAAGTAATGAGCTTGCATTTGAATCACTAACTTTGTGCTCGATTCTGCAGCTCCTCTCCAGGCACTGCATCTTGAAGTGGTGCCAGTTCTTGGCAAAAACCAAGAGGTGAATCTGACAGCTGTTATACAGCCAAAGAATGCAAACTTGACTGTCTTTTACTGGTGGATTGGAAACAACTTGCAGGTACAATTTCATTTTTTTCCCGGTCAACCGTACTGTATTTAATAAAGATTGATTGTGAAGGTTATTACTGTAATTGGTATGTAAATTAGAAAGAAAACATTGGCTTGGATTTGTATATACGATATACAGAATTCAATTTAAAAATCACATTTTGTAAGCTGTAAGTGTGGGCACTTTCACTGGCGTTTTAGTCTTGGATGGTTAGAAACAACTTTGTGTTTGGGATTCCAAACATTTTTGTTAAAACTAAAAGTAAGCAGGACATCCACATTCCAAGTTTGAATTTTGCGTGTAAGTTTGCAAGTTTCCTTTCACTTTCCAAAAAATGTGTTCAGTTTATTATAGAAAAAAAAAATCATAGGGTGAGTTTTTCTGAAGTTGTGGTTTATATTTCACTAGGCGTTCGACTTGGACATTAGAGCAAATGCCCAACTTCTCAAAAATCAGATTGCGAACCTAAGCACCTGTCCAATCTCAGTAAACTGAATTTTGTACTGATACAGAAAAAAAACACACATTTACATCTGCTTTTTAAAATATTTTATCTGTGTATAAATGCATTATGGGGGTGGGTTTAATGGATAACCCCACATGTTCCCATAATTGATATACTGTAGATGACATTTTTGTTTTTTTCCTTCCTTTTAGCCGCTCCTTACTTTGGACAGTTATCTTGTAACCAAGTTTGCTGAGGCTGGGGAGTTTAGGGTCACAGTTCAGGTCTCATGTTGGAACTCCATGCTGCAAGACTCCAAAATAGTGGCAGTGTTTGGTGAGATACTGTACTATACATTTTTGCACTATTAGTTCTGTGGTCCTGGTTTGAGTGAAAGTATTACATAGAAAGGGATAAACCATTCCGGGAAGGTTGTTTGATCAGATAAAAGGGGTTAATACACAATCAAACTACACTGCCTACCTTATTGGACAGTAAAGCATTGCTGCTAAGGGAAATAAGGAGTTAACCCCTACCACCATACCCCCAGGGGGCTTACCACCCTCCCTGGAGTATCTACCCCATTACCCAACCTCCCCCCACAACATACCAAACGCCCCCTTCTCGACTAACAGCCAATAGCCCTATTTGCCAAATATGGCCAGTAGGGCTTTTGGATATTCAAATCACCCCAAAAAGTCATGTATTAAAAAAAAACATTACAAAATAATATTTATTTTAATGTAAAATATAAACCCATTAATTGCCACTGTGGCTACCTAGGTCGTCTCAATGGGGGGCCTAGATTGCCTCCTTAGCGTATTTTACCCACCCTGGATGAAGACCATTTTTATCTTCAGGGCTGAGGCCTCCTGCTACCAATCCAATTAAAAGAACAAATAAAAACATAATGGCCTAAAACAAAAGACCAGAAAACAAAACCAGAAAACATAATCCAAAACTTGATGACTGTAATGCAATATCCAACCATAAAAAAATAATCCAAGGCCCAATGGACTATTTATAATCCAAGACCATCCGTGATCTGCGACATGGGATCCTCAATTTGACCCGAAGTCCGCGATCCTCTGTTGCTTGAAGATTCTTCTTGGGTGAGTATTTCTTGGCTTTTTCTCTTTTCTTCTGTGATTCCCTCTCTTTAAAATAACATCACGGCTTGGGTGGCCAAATCTGTGATGTAATTTTAAAGAGGGAATCACATGGTACATAAACAATCTGATTTGTTTATGTATCACATATTCAAGTGACATCATCTGTGACTGCACAAGCACCCTATTAAAGACATGTCCGCTTGAAGAAGACAGAAGGTCTTAATCAGGGCCACATACAGTGATGAAGAATACAGATGAAGTAAAATGGCGACTTTTAAGAAGAAAAGTAAAAAGAATTCAAGAAATACTCACCCAAGAATATTCTTCAAGCAACAGAGGATCGAAGACTTGAGGTAAAATTAAGGATACCATGTTGCAGACCATAGATGGCCTTGGACTATTGATAGGCCATTTGGCCCTGGATTCTTTTTTATAGTTGATATTGCCTTAAGCCATCGAGTTATGGATTATTTTTTCTGGCTTTACTTTTTGGGTATTTGTTTAGGCCAGTGGGCCTCGGGTTATTTTTTCGGCTTTTTTTGTTTATGTTGGGCATCAACCCTTTATTGGGTTGTTTCCAGGGGGCTTCAGCTCTGAAGATGAGGATGGCCTTCATCCAGGGTGGGGTAAGTAACCCCATTTTATAACAGGTCCCCATTGATAGCCACATTGGAAATCTAGGCCCCCATTTAGAGGGCCTAGGTAGCCACAGTGAAAATTTACGGGTTTATGTTTCAAATGTACTTTTTTTAAATTATTATTTGTTATTTATATATATATATATATATATATATATTTATTATTACATATATTTTTGGGGTGTTTTAAATGACAAAAATCACTATTAGTCACATTTGAGTAATAAGACTAATGGCCATTAGTCTAGGACGGAGTAAGTTTGTTGTAATCCCATTACAGTGATTGGGTTTGGTACATGTTCTAAAGCTAAAGAGGTTAGTTACTGATCACCACTGTTAAATACTTCACAACCTGTGAGATTCTTGGGGTAAGGCACCACATTATTAATGGCATATGCCCATCACACATTTTCAATATTCATCTATTATATTATGTTTTTACCACAGCACGTGTTAATATATTTGCAATTGTATGTTATGTTGTCTTCCAGATGAATTCCAGGTTATTTCACTGATGTTCACCAAGCATCTGGACATGTATAACCCCAATATCCCAGAGTGGCGAGAAGACATAGGCCAGATTGTGACTCGGCTAGTTGCAAAGGTGTGCAAAGACACATGTTGATACATTTGATTACCTTTCTATAGTATCTAAATAATATAACTGTTCACATTATTGTCTAAAGAAATAACTGTTTCTATGCGAAACAAAGAATTTCGAAAAACCATATTTATTGCTAAGTGGAAACCTTGTGTCATCATGCTGTGTTCATGAGGTTTGGTGTCCTTTTTCATATACACTGGCGACACACTTTATTCGAGCTCGGCTAGTCCCACGAATTCGGGTATACCCGGGTGTATTGAGGTTTGTGACTGTTTTCTGCCCGAGTGCATTGCGTTATTTTCCAGGCAGGGATTGAAGCATTTTATTCCCGCTGGCTGCAATACTGCACAGTATATATATATATACTGCATTACAATTCATGAATTTATGCCATCTGGTAGACACGCGAAGCATTGCAGCCTATTAAATCCTAATCATTATCATTTAACAGATCAGCCGCCCGTCAGCCAGGCATGAACCCAGGCTGGGAAGGCAAACGCAACGGGGCTTGTCAGAGGTGAGGAGCGGCGCATTCCAGGTATCTGCCAGGTACATACTGGGTATTTGCTCGAATAAAGTGTGTCGGTGCAGTACAGTACAACCACTTACAGTATGCTCTTGACTGCTTGAGATTAGATTCTTGGAAATTTGAATGCATGTACATACCATGCCTGTTAGCGTCTGCAATCAATAATTAGTCTATTGGAAGCAATGTACAATATTTTATCATTATAATTTTGTTTGGCTTTGTACATAACATAAAACCACAATAAATTAAGCTAAACAGGTGTGTATGTGCATTTATTAACGGTGTTTATGTTTAAATGGGTAGAAGATAACACAATCTAATACTTACAGGAAACAAATATTCCTGAACAAACACTTGCAACTGTTGTAAAACCTGGACTCCCGACTACTGCTGACTTGTACGTGCTTCCACCTACAAACAGACCGAAGAGGAAGAGGAGTGTTCCAAATGATAAGGTAAAAACTATTGTGTCAAATATATTATCATCTTTAAAGGCAAATCTAGGATAGCGAGTGCTTCTATTCCTTAGAGGTTTCCATAGGACCTTTTAAGTAGAGTACTGATTAACTTATATACCTTCCAAAACACTCATCTGTACAACACGTGGAGAGATACCGGTGCACATTCAAATTCGCTTATTTCCCAGGTTCTGAGGTGTCTTCACCGGTATTTCTCAATGTGTTGTATACTGTAGATCAATGTTTTTTGGAGGTATGATGAGTACTCTACCAAGTAGGACGCTCTCCCTCTACTTCTCTACTTCTCTCCATCTCTGTCTTCCTCCCTCTCCAGCAAATACCCTATATCAGGGTCTTGAATGCCTTAAAAAGAATTGGTGGAAATATGCCTTTTTGCTTATTTTCAAGCATCGCGAAATTTACAAAATGCCTTCAGTACATATTGAAACATCTCTAGCTGTAAGGTCCAATGCCGGAATGTATCTTATCTTCAGACACAACCACCTCTTAGTAAATATGGGGCATATGTTTAAGTTTCCCATGGCCATTTTTTAAATTAAAAGAAAGCAGATATAAAAATCAGATTAGGATCACGTGGAGCAATTTTTTAAATTCCCCTGGGTCATGAATATGTACAGTTTTTCTTTCTATTTCACTGTTTTTGTTTTCTAAGGTAAACAGCAGACAAAACAAAGTCCAACCTTACTTGATATTTTTTCCAGTACTGTACTCCGTGTTAGAGCCATGAATATTATTTATTAATGTTTGCTGTACGTACTTGATAACATTTATGCTAATTATTTACTCTCATTATTATAATACTCATAAAATAAAACTTGTTAATTTTTTTTTATGTAGGCCAATTAAATCTAATTTATTGAGAGAAGTCTAAATATATTTTCCTGTGCTGTGATTTCATTACTTTATTATATATATATTTTGATGGCATAATTACATATTGTTAAAACTACTCTATGTAGTTATTTAAATTCGTTAGTAAGTCTATCGTGCAATGGAATTGTATTATAGCATCACTTTGATATCAGTTCTCAGATAAGTGATTAAATTATTGTTGGATGTTAGGTTTGCATGTGATATCTTTGGGGGTGAATACAAATCTATACATACACTAAATTAGAGACGGTAGCAACATTTTAGGTTAGTACGGCAATACTAATCCTAATTTATGAGGAATTTTGTGCACATGTTTTTTATTGATTGGGGAAATATAATTGCTCCAGGTTTTTAGAAAAAGTCCAATAAAGAAACATTTTGTCTAACAAAACGGGTACAGTATATCCAGTTATTTTTCACACAAATGCGGTTTGCTGCTTTCTCAGGAAACAACAATTGCAATGATTATGTGGTCTAAATCTATATACCCACTGGGCCGTCGAAAACTTGTATAGGGCCCAAGACAGTTCTTGAGCAGTAGGGTGAGAGGGTGGGAACGGGTAGCAGGAGGTTGTGCCTAGCTTCTGCATAGTTGCCAACATTCCAAAAAGTTTTCCTGGGACAACCATTGCCATAGCCAGGAAAAAAACCTGATAAAATAAAATGAATTATTCACTGGAAGAGGAAGAGTGCCGATCTAAAGTCCATGCAGAAGCAGAGCTCCCTCCACTCTGACTTCAGTATCATGTGATACTACGCATCACACAATTACCCACATTGCAACAAACCACCTGCAGTCTGCCCAAAGCACGTTTTGCTCTTCCCTGGAACTTGAGCCCTTGAGAAAGCACCAGAGGGGAGTGAAATGCGTCAAGTGAGCTGTGGGTGGGCTGGTGCAGTGTGGATACTGATGTGATGCATAGCACCATGTGATACTGAAGTTAGGACAAAGGGAGCTCCACTTCTGCACAGACCAGATCGGCACTCTCTCCTCTCTCTATGAACATGAGGGCTACACCATTTGATATCTTGTTTTTCTAAGGCACACACCACCCTACATTCAAGGACAGCCTCTCAATATATGGCCATAATAGACAATTGAGGACCAATATCTGCACTGTGTCTGATAAAACTACTGCTGCAATAACAGGATAGCCTAAATTGACCACAATTTACCTAAACTGAATGTCAAGTTAGTAACAATATTTAGATACATAAATGAGTATCTGAGTCACAGGCAATATGTGTAGCTCAAACTAAATCTATGACAGAGTCTGCACCTAATAGTGACTAATCAGACCAAGCATAGTGATCCAATTAATAATCATTGGCAATGTAATTGCTAGAAACTATTTTCAATTTACCCTCACACACAGTTTCTCCACTTTTAATGAAACTCATAGGCATGATATATATTTGTTTAATTATTATCTAGAAGGAACATACATCTTAGTTTTACGTAAATAAAGGTTATATCTTAATCAATTCTTCTCCATTTGTCACGTATGTGCATTTTTTTCAAAATAGCGGATTTTATTTGTCATATATAATTAATTCATTTATTATATTCATTTATTATACCCTGTTGTTGATCTATATTTTTACCTACTGAATGTGCACCTCTCCGTAACAAGTAATAAGACTAAAAAAATCAAAACATATGATACAATAATATTAATTGGGGACAGTGAACCTAGAGCAGTTTCTGCCTCATTTTCATTTACAATAAATTATATACCTCTGGCTAATGTACCCTGCATCGTGCCCTATTACCCTCGGCACCTCACTGCCTGTCACTCTCCCCCTGCACACATAACGTCTGATCCCTGCTGGACCCAATCAGCTTTCCCCAATTACCTCCTCAGGCTATTTTCGGAGACCGCCTACTGTAATGCACATGCTTATCAACCCTTCCCCTCCCACACATTTTAACTCCTTCCCCACCCCACATACGCTTAGCATGTGCACATCAATACTGCCTATACTTACTGTGGGCCCAGGAGAATCAGTCTGGGGTGGTGAGTTGTTTCCATCCCCAGAGACAAGGTGAGTGGGAGAGAGAGGCTGAGGCTTATTCAGCTCCTGCCCAGATCTGCTGAGGCTGAGGCAGGAAGGAAACAGCTGGAGCTGTAGTGTGGAGTTCTGCCCCCGCCCCGCTGCTTCCTCCTATAGGAGAAGGGATGTGCAGCTTCACAGGCTGTCCCTGGCTGGGTTACAAAGCTGGTCAGCCTATTACAGCAGGGGAGGGATGAGCAGCTTCACTGTATATCTCCTATGCTTCTAGTCTGGCCAGGTAGGTCCCCAGGAGATGCCACGCCCCGTACGTTTTTCCCACCATCTACCCCCCACTCCTTCCTTGTCGGTGGCCATTTATACCCATATGGCTTTTAGGAAAAGTTCAAACAAATGTAAATATGGAATCAAGAGTTTAGAAGTTTTATTTTCTAGATAACTCAAATATTAACATTAAACATTTCCGAAACATTTGTATTTGAGTTATTCTAACATTCTTGTTGTTGCTAATTAATAGCAGTTAATTAGCAGTTATCCATACATCTAGATTACAATATTCACAAACCTAATTTACTGATGTACAGTATTAGTTATCCCTTAGGCTGCGCTTATAGTGCCTTGCGACGGCGATGCGACGTCACTCCAAAACAAATCAATTGACTCCGTCGCCAGCGCTTATAGTAAGCGCGACGGTGACGGAGCGACGTCACGTCTGAAAATTTGGAAGCCGGGTCTATTTGATTTTTTAGAGACAGTCGCCACATGTGACTGTCTCTAAACCAATCAGAGATTGCGGCCCGCACCCTTTGGTGACATCGCTGGCGACAGTCGCTTCAAATCAAATTACAACTTTCTCTGGTGGCGACGGCGACGGGTGACATCATCCGTCGAGTCGCCGTCGCCAGCACTATAAGCACGGCCTTACTTTGTATGCTTTTGATTATTTTTTTTCTGAATACAAAATATTTATGTTCCAATGAATACAACAACTTGACTATTACATTTGCGCAAGGAATCATGAATACACTCATGAACGTTTGGGGCCATGTAATTATCTTTTATAATGATTATCAGTAATTTAGTTTAATTTTATCTGTTAGGCAATGTGTACATTGTCAGTGGGAGCTTTATTTTAAATTATCTTTACTAATTAAACTTTTTAATCTATTCACCTGTATTTGCAGTGACATCTATTAGTTTTGTTGTAGGGTTTTCTTGGACGATTTAAGTTAACTCCAGCATTGCCACAATGCTACTTCAAGATTAGGATACATTATTTATTTATGTTGTTCTTGAGGTCCATATTTACAAATCAACAACTCAATAATTTCCTATTATCCCGATGAAATATCAGTCTGTAATGGCGGGAAATGATCTTACAACCACGCAGCTGTGCAGCGTCATGACATCCAGTTGCCTTTCTGGGGAAAAACGCTAATCTACAGTAGTCCTCTAAATGTGTGATATTTATTTATTTATAAAATGATTTACCAAGAAGTAATACATTGAGAGTTACCTCTCGTTTTCAAGTATGTCCTGGGCATAGTGTTATGATGACAAATAATACATGGTTACAAATACATAGTATAAAACAAGAAACAAAGAAGTCCAGAGCAACATCCAATGTGACAAAAATACACAGTGAAATATCTATATATCTCTTGTAAAATGGTCATTTAGTTAACCCTTTGGCCAAAGCGTATAAGCCTGCAAGCCACTTTCAAGGTATGACCATAATATCGCATGTCTTAACACTAACTGATTAAAATCCTTATTTACCTCTATAATTAGAGGAAGGATGGTCATGGCATTGAACCTGTCGCAACCAGCTGCATGAAAAGAAAACCTGCTTTCTTGGACAGTGGGGAGGGGCGAACTTTAAACCCTGGGTGGGAGGAGGCACTAACCTCCAAAACAGCTGAGACCAGCAGGACAAAGTTAACAAACACACAGATGCCCAGCAAGCTCTCAAACACACCAAAATTACCACTATATATATATATATATATATATATATGTTTATGTGTCAAAAGGAGTGCTACTGGGCTTGGATAATTGTATAAAACAAGAAACAAAGAAGTCCAGAGCAACATCCAATGTTACAAAAATGTACAGTGAAATACCTGGTTGCGACAGGTTCAATGCCAGGACCAGCGAATATCCAGGATGTGGTAGACCGGTGCACCGCCGAAAAATGAGCAAGAGCTTGACAATTTGACTGTTGAAATATGTATTAGTAAAACAGCATCACAGTAGAGTCCTGGTGGATCCTCTAACGCGTTTCACGCCAAAGCGCTTTGTCAAAGAGTGATAACTCTTTAACAAAGCACTTTTGGCGTGAAACGCGTTAGAGGATCCGCCAGGACTCTACTGTGATACTGTTTTACTAATACATTTTTCAACAGTCAAATTGTCAAGCTCTTGCTCATTTTTCGTCGGTGCACCAATCTAACACATCCTGGATATTTGCAGTCTATCACTCACCAGGGAGCACGCCTGTTTGCAGATAGTGCTGCCTTGGACACAATTCCATTCATTGGAAGCTTTCAAAATTTAGCCTTGGTCCCAAATACCATTGTTACATTCTTGTCAATGTTTAAAAACAGTTTGTTTTGGGAAATCCAATTTTTAAGTCTCAAAAAGACAGATTGAAGCATGTGTTCAAGGTCGGAGAGGCTAGGGCTGTGTGCATATAAGTTTGTGCCATCTGCATACATGTGTATTGAAGCTCCTTTACAAGCTGTAAACACTGATGAACACTGAGAAGAGTAGGGGCCCCACAACAGAGCCTTGTGGTACACCACAGGTGATATCCAAGGGGTTGGAGTTGGAGCCTGAGATGGACACATGTTGGGATCTACCTGATAGGTAGGACTGAAACCAGTTTAAAGCATGCTTCCCTATTCCAGAGCACTGCAGTTTGTTAAGCAAGATAACATGATCAAAAGTATCAAAAGCCTTTGCAAAATCTAGGAATGTTGCACAAGTGAGTTGTCCCAGTTCCATTCCACACTGGATTTCATTGCAAACTTTTAGCAGGGTAGTTACCGTGGAGTGTTTGGGACGAAAGCCAGATTGGAATTGGCTAGGGAAATTTGTCTTGGTATTGCAATCGCTTAATTGGGAGTGAACACATTTTTCCATGACTTTGGATAGAATTAGGAGAAGAGAGATTGGCCTGTAGTTTGAGACAGTGTTTTTGTCCCCACTTTTGAAGATTGGGACAGACCAGTTTTCCTGGTCTTAGACATATGGCCTGTAATTACTTGGGAAAGAAATAATCCCGTTGTTGCGGCACTAGAGTACACCCTAAACAGTGTAAAATACTTTTATTTGTAAATATATATAAAAAATATACATGTGGGTCTATATGTTATAACGATGAGAACAATAAAATCAATTAAAAATGGATTAAGGCGTGCGTGCTATAAGGGAGCTGAAATAATTCAAATAGTCTTCTATGTCCTTTTTAGTATATATTTGGGTAAATCAAATAGAAGTGAATTCAGTGTCCCATTTGTAGTCTTCTATATATTGCTAAACATTGTAGCTCAATACATGTATCTAATGTTCGTGTAATCCTTTTGATCACAGTAACTTGTGTAAATATACTTGACACAGTTAATGTTGTTTATACGCTTAATATATATGTATATTTATAACAATAGTATCAACCTGGCCTCATCTAGTAGATATGAGACCAGTAACGCTATGTGAGATATACACTGTACTGTGTTGTCCTTACTTCAACAGTATACTTCCACCTAGTATAGTTATATATAGTCACAGCTGTGTTTGATTCCCCTGAAATGGTAGCGCGCTATAAGGTCAGTTGTAACCCACGGAAGGTGGGCCCCCGTACTTAATTCTGCTGGAATTTGAGGAGAGAATCCAGTCTAGCAAGGAATGGTTGTGAGATTTCAAGTTTGTCCGTGTGGGTTGGGAAATGAGCTGCGTTAGGTTAAGTGACTTGAGTTGTATCTGGATTTTGTGGTTTTTAGGGTCGAGCCAATTGTAGTTGAAATCCCCAAGAACTAGCAGCTCACTCTTCTCATTCAGAGATGAAATGGAGCCAAGAAACCGGATGATATCTGGATAATGGAAATATAACTCAATTAAGTAGTCTTGTGTGCCATAATTGAGAACCATAGATTGCCTTCCATGCTCTTACAGTATATCCCTTACTAGAAGGAGTGACGAAAATCTGGCAGAACTAATATATATATATATATATATATATATATATATATATATATATATATATATATATATATATATCAGTTTGAAAGAACCACAAGCACTCCGTCTGAATCAACAAAATACTGGGTGCAAATCCTATAAAATAATGTAGGCAATAAGCGCATCAAGATGAAATATCAGAGGCAGCACTCCAAATGGTAATCAAAATATTGTATTGAATCAACAAGACATCATTCCAACGTTTCGGTCCTCAAACGGGACCTTTATCAAGGTGATGTGATTTACAGAGTGAGAACAAACACACATATATACCTAAAAACCCATTAAATGTACAGGTGCAAGAAATAATCTACTTAATCATTACTCCCATCCATGTTGTTTAAACCCTTGTGTACCTGTCAGCAACTGGACTGTTGCTGTAGCTCTAGATTAACTGCGTGCATCTGACATGCATCTATGGTTAATGGAATGCAAGGAAATCTCCATTAGGAACCAACTGCGCATGTGCGAGGTTTCGAAATCAAAAGATGTATAAAACAGCCATTATTTAGCTATTTCAATGATTGCTCACTTAGGAAATATATATATATATATATATATATATATATATATATATATATATATATATATATATATATATATACACTGTACTGAAAAAAGAGAAAGAAAAAAGTGTCCCACCGAAAACACTCAAGCAAAAATAATAATGAAGAAAATTTGTTTATTCAAGGATACGGATTACACAAAAAAGATACAAAATTAAAACAGTCCCCATAGAATCCCTACAGCTATGGAAAATACATGACATGAAAGAGCAATACTATACTCCTGAATCTATAAATTGTAAGATCAGGATATTGCTACCCAGGAGGAAAAAGTGAGACTCCTAGGGTATGTGAAAAGACCGGCCGGTCAAAATGAAAAGCTGCATGCTGTGAACTAATAGTTGCTAATTATATTGATTGCCAATACAATACCACCTAGGACACAAAAAAAAGCAAGTAAATGCATATGAAGTCACCACTGTTTGAGACAGGTAAGCGCTGTATATACTTGCAAATAATCATTAAGGTCTGTCCTTGTTGTTGGATCCTAAGGATGGCATGGATGGTTGAAAATCTGTAGTATAGTTGCTGCAAAAGTTCACAACAGATGAAGGGGATCATAGGGGAGTACACACAAGAACAACCCCGACGCAGCGTTTCGCACCCTTTGCTTCTTCGAACGGGAATCTGCAAAAAGCACTCAGGTTTGTGAAAAATAAACATATATTGTAGAAAAATGACACAAATCACCAACGTTTCAGACCCACAAACCAGCCCTTCCTCAGGGTTTATGAGTCCGAAACGTTGGTGATTTTGTGTCATTTTTTCCACAATAAACATTAAGAATGGGGGCGCAGAAAAGAGGAGATAATCCCTAAAATTGCAAAATATATTCAGTTTATAAAGACATAAAATATCAAGTACAAGACTTACAGTAAAAAAGGATCATGTAGATCCAAGTACACCAAAACAGGTATTATCACAACCGGAACGTCCGTAGTCTAGGCAGATTCCCCACTCCGGATCGCAGTTGACTTTTGCTGAGGGGACGTTCTAAACCGGCATCTCCGTGTGGTAGTTCCTGCATTGGTGTAAGTGCTGTTGGGCGTATTGTGTCTTCACATAATGCCCAGCATGCAATGGCTCTCCTACGCATTTCGTGTCATGTGGGACACTTCGGCAGGGCGTAGCCACACTACTCATTGATGCTCACTAAGTACAGCCAGCTAACCAATGAAAACGATATACACTCGTCTGGGGGATGGTACACTCAGCCTTCCAATTAGTT